>NC_090929.1:1556685380-1556985380 GCF_040938575.1 Ambystoma mexicanum | reverse complement strand
GTCGTCCGCGGACAGCGCGGTGAAACTTTGTTAAAAATTTGTATTTAGTAGAGTGTGTTGGTGTGTAGGAGTGTTTGGGGAAGGTGGGAGGGTATGAGATAGGATGAAAGTTGTGTTTTTTATGTGTTAGATGTTCTTTTTGTGTTCGATTTGTCTGCGGACATCACGGGTGTTGTGAAATGTTCTAAATAAACTGAATGGGGGGTGTTCTGAGGACTCAATATGTGTCCGTTTTGTTCGCAAGCAAACTGAAACTGTTCTAAGAACACTCGCCGTGTCCTGAAATGTTCGCAGATAAACAAAATGGGGGTGTCCTGAGGACGCTGTCCGTATTGTTCGTTGTCAAGTTGAATATGTTCTAAGAACACTCGCGGTGTCCTGAATTGTTCGCAAATACACAAAATGGGGTGTGTTCTGAAGACGTTGTCGAACACTGGCTGTGTCCTGAAATGTTCGCAAATATGAATGGGGTTGTGGCTGACAAGTTGAATGTGTTCTAAGAACACTTGCGGTGTCCTGAAATGTTTGCAAATAAACAAAATGGGGGTGTCCTGAGGACGCTGCCCGTATTGTCTCTGTCAAGTTGAATGTGTTCTTAGAACACTCATGGTGTCCTGAAATGTTCAACTCTATGGATGTGATATGCTGCAGTGGTTGTTGCCAGGGCATAGAGTCTTGGGTGCATGTCCATGTACGGTGTCACATTCATATTTGCTTATAACTTTGGGTGAAAAACAAATGTATAAGGAACAAAGGTATTAGATACTATGGATGTCATATGCTGCTATGGTTCTCCTTATTAATGTATACTTACTGTTTGGTCTAGTAACTAGTAACAGGAGTCCATGTTTTTCTTGTTTTTCTTGTTAATTTCTGTGATAAAAGAAAATAGCATGTTAGTATTAGTATTTTGCAATGACTTATTACATTGTATAATCAATATACTTTTTTTTTTGGACCCTCATATTTAGTAGATTACAAATCAGAGTACTGTGCAATTTTCTCAGTTTCTGTATTTGTTGCTAAAATCATTGGGTCTGTGGGAGAAAAAAAAAACATGTTGGATTTTCTGTTATGCTACAGTTTATTTGTTTGTTTGTTTTCAGTATTCACTTGTTGTTTCTGGCTAATGCTTAATACTTTGGCTTGTTGTATTTTTTTGGAGCAGTAACATATTATTTATTTGTTTTGATATTATAAAATTTTGGAGCAGTTAGATACCAATTGGCGTATTCTAACTGTCTATTTTTTTTATATATTTTAGTGGTATTGATTTATCTATTTGGATATTGTTAAATTTTGGGACAGTTAGATACCAATTGGCGTATTCTAACTGTGTATTTTTTGGTCTAATTTAGTGTTATTCATTTATCTGATTAGTTGTTGTAGAATCGTTGAGCAGTTAGATAGCTTTTGGAGTATTCTAACAGTTTATATTTTGTTAACACAAGTTTACTTAGGGTTTAAATACAGTTTAGTTATCAAATTTTGGTTTTAAGAACATCAAATAAGCGTTTGTAAGATTTCCTGGTAATCTCTGTTTTAGAGTAATGGTACTATCATTACATTCAAACCATCCACATTTCTTTTTTATATATGCAGTGTAGTGCCCTGAATTGGTTGTGGCTCCTGCGTGGTAGATTATACCTATTGTTGTGAAGGTTTTCTTACCAAGTGATATTTGACCATGTGTGAATCCAGTCAGCTTGCAGTTGTTTTTGGTACCATCTGCATTGTAACGTAGAAGCATTAGTATTATTTATTTATTATGTGTTTGTATTACTAACGTGGAGCGATTATCTGAATTTCAGGTAGAGCATAATCTACCATGGTTTGCATTTTGTACAAGTCGCTGAAATGGAATGGATTCACAATTTGGTATTGATATATATATGAAGTGTTCATTGGGGATTTCCTCTTGTGTCACATTGTTGCAGAGAGTGCATGTATGTTTCCACATGTATGAAATCTGAAAGATTTCATTTAAAGGTATGTTTTTGTTTTCCAGTACTTGTAAGTACATTAGAAATTCTTGTGGATCTTGCTGTGAATTTATAGTGAATTTCACCATTCCAGCACAGTAGTCCAATTGTTGTCTTATTCCAAAATCACTATACGTGCTGTCAGGATTGTTTGCTGCATTTCTGTGAAGTACTAACATTTGCAAACACAATGGGTTTGTACTGTGTAAGTAAATGTTGTCAACAATTGGTGGTAATTGAGATAGAATATTCATTGCTACATTTGCGTAGCAACTTACACCAACTATATTTGAGAATTTAAATGGTCCAGGTAGTTCTGTATTTAACTGCTTTTTGTGGAGTTTTGTTTGTCTTCCTTCTTTAAAGAAGTACTTGGCTTACTTTCCCTAATTGATTCTTTTTTGCTTGTGGTACTTGATGAAGTATTAGTTTCTTTTACTCTCTTTGGAGGATTTGCAGTGACATCCTGTTGCATTTCTGATTGATTTATTTTTCTTTTATAACGTTTTACTGTTTGTGGAACAGAATATGTGTTTAGGTGGGGGGTGTATAGTGAGCGAAGTCTATTGTATTCTAAAATGCAAGGAATATCAGCGTTTATTTTACTTGCATCAAAGTTAATTAGAAATAGACCGTCAAGTGTACGTAAGCGTGATAGTGCTACATAGCTCATGCCTTCTTTAAAGACTGTGTTACCAATATCTATCATTGCTTTGTCTAGGGTAAGATCTTGTGATTTATGAATCATGACTGCGTATGCAAGAGTTAGAGAAAATTGTTCTCTGCGTACATACATATCTTTGAAGAGAAGGAATCTAGCTGTTGAGCGTCCTATCCTTTTTACTTCTGAAAGTTTGTCAAAGAGTATATTGACAAACTGAATTTTGTTGTCGCGTGGGTATGTTTGAAAGCCAACAACTGTACCCAGTGCTCCATTAACTAGTCCTTGGTCCACGTCAAGGTTACGTTTAAGCATTACTCTGCAATTTAAGGATAATTTTAATATCTTTTCTAAGCCTGCTGTGTTTGAGATTGATTTTTCTAAACTATTTAGTCTTGTTGTGGCTTGGTCACACATGGGTAGTGTCATACCATGTACATCTAGTTTGTCTGTGGCGCTAATTTCCATGATTGGTTGCATTTCTTTATTTAGCATGATTTCATTGAATTTGAAACAGCTTGCAAGAGTTGGCATTAAGGCCATACAATTGATATTTTTGTGGGCTAATTGTTCCATAACATCTGTAGCACATGCATTAACGCCATAAAGTGCATTAATGTGCCGGGTTTTCAATATTGCTTCTGCTTCTTTAGAAAGTATACCAACTCTGATATTTTTTAAAATGTTGGCATATGTGAGATCTGCAGATTGCCGCATGTTTTCTGTTAATTCTCTGTATTGGAAATGTTGCCAAAGGTTGACATTTCTAATGCTGCCAACAGTTTTACAGCAGAGTTAATTGAAGCAGATCTCCAAAAACAATAATGTGTTTTCCTGCAAAGAGCTCTTCATAGTCTGTTTTGAGTACTTCTTGTAATCTGAGGTGAATCAAAGCTAACATCAGGTTGGAGACCATGCTCACTTCATCTATTAGTAGCATTTTCATTTGTTTCAATACTCTGCGTAATTCCATTGCAGCTTCTGCAGATAGTTTGTAATAGTCTAATTTGTTCTGGTGTTCTACTGGTAATAGTAGTAATCGGTGTAATGTAACACCACCTATGTTGTAGGCTGCTAAACCTGTGGGGGCTGTGACAACAGCTGACAGTTTGTTGTTTGTCAATTGTTGAAGGAACTTACTAATGATTTTGATTAGGAATGTTTTGCCAGAACCAGCTTCACCACTGACGTACAGTAGTATAGGTTTATAATTATGGCAGGAACATTCTTTATTTTCATGTTTTACACCATGTGCAATTTGTTTTGTTACTTCTTGAAAAATGCTACTTTGCTCATTGTTTAGTTTTGATTTTAGTATAGTTAAGTCTTCCTTATCTTCATACTGACACATGGTGTTTTCTACTTCTATCATAGCTAATTCTGCCTCATTTATTATTAGTGGTTCTCCCAGTGGTTCTTGGCTTCCAGTTACAGAAGGTTGACTACTTTCAGGAGTGTCCTTATCTAGTTGGGCTTGGAGTTCTTCTTCATGTTGCTGTTCATTGTGCAACATTGTTTTGTACTGCGTAAAGTTTACATCAGTTATAGTGCTTTCATTTGCTTTGAAAGCATCCTCATATGAATCATAGTTATCTAGTAATTGTTCTTCTTTTCTCCATGGTTTGAACAGTTGTAGCAGGGACATGTAATATACTTCTTTATGTTGAGGAGTCTTTAATGACATTTTGATATGATTAATTAAATTTGGTTTAGTGAGTTCAACTAAGCTGCCTTCACAGTTTGTTACTCTATATTTACCTTTTTTTCATGAGGTTTCATATTATTTTTGTATGTGTAGTTTTGGGCTATGTGGTATAGACACATGTTTTCCAAAGTATTACTTCTGTTTGGGTAGTATGTGTCCAATAATTCTTTTTTTTAAATGTCTTGGCTGTTGGGATCATGTTTGGCTATTGTTTCTATATCTTCATATGATTTTAGAACTCTTTTTCTAGATTTAGCTGGACCAAGACTTAGCCATACTATATTTTCAGATTTACCATACAATGCAGTACTAGTTAAACGATCAGCTGCTTCATATGATCCACATTCTCTATGGGTGAGCATTTTTATGCCTAAGCTGTATAATTTCTGAGATACTGTTTTATCTGATGACAGGTCATTCCAGAGGTCTTGGAGCTCTGTCTTTTCTGCTTTAGTTAAGTATGCTGTGACATAGCGTGCAACTGCAGTAGAATTGTCTGCAATGTACTGCACATCTATGTTTGCATTCCATAAGTGGGCAATGATTGCATTATAATCATTGATATATTTTTCGTCTTCTTTTCTTTGTATGTAATATGTATTTTTAGGTGACTTACCTTTAACACTATGTCTAACTGAAGACATGAGGTTGTTCACTTGACCTGCTTTTGTTACTGGTCTAGGGAAACCAAATCGGCATTTGGTGTAGTATTTCCCTTTGTTTTTGTATTTGCGACGACAATATTTTCCACATTTGTGTCTTTGAAATTGTAAAATTTGTGCATGAAGATCACTAATTGTGGCTTCTGATGGAATTTCACAAGTGACATATTTTTCAATAAACTGTAAAACAGTGGCATCACTGTCTTGACCAAATTTAGGAGCATCTTTAATCCATAAAAGCATGTGGATATGTGGTGCTCCTCTAGCTTGGTATTCTTTTCTCCAAAAGAAGTGTTGAACTTCTCCAAGGGGAGGAACAGTTTTATTACAAATAAAATGTAGCATAGCAATGAAGCGATGGTGAAAATATCTTGAAACATTAACAGGATCCAAAGAACAAAGTTCTCCAGGTGTTAGTATATCTATGTTTGTTTTGTTTTTATTTGATATGCGTAGGAAATCATGTAAATCTTCCCATGCATATTCTGCACAACTTAATGTAACAAACCAAGTGGGTGGGCCAAGGTTTCTGATCATACAACGTACATCTCCATGACGTCAAAACCAGTACTCTTTAGTACCACGCATATTTGCTAATAGATTTGTAATATTTGATTGTAAAACCTCATCCTTTTGTTGCACTTTTTCTAATAATTGTGTAGCTGTCATATTTTGAAAGTGTGATCCTGATTTTAATAAGTGTGCAACTCCGTAACATAAAGTTGCTAGTTCACTTTCAAAGAGTAGGTGGAATATGTATTCGACATTTTGTCTAAATTTGGGATCTTCAGAATACATCCGTAATGAGCGGTATTCTGAAGCTGTTATTTGAATAGGTCTATCATCATACCTTCTTCCTTTGCCAGTAGGAAAGAGTAGAGGAAAAGCACGTGCTTCTATACTTTTTTCCCATATGCTGATTGGCGATCCTTTTGTTTGACGCATTTGGTAAGTTTCCAGTGCATCTTCTACGGTGTCATTACAGTGCAAAGGATGAATTGTATAATGGTCTAAAGTAATTGATATTGTAGCAGGATCTAGTAGCTCAAATTGACCAGCTTCTTGTGTTTCTTGAATTATTTCAGTTGTATCTTTCAAGTTTTCTTCAATATTAATTTCTTTGTAATATTCATTATTCTCTTTAAGATATTGGAAGGCTAGTCTAACTTTATATAAATCTACCAGCTGTTGCCATATTTTTTTGTCTTTTGTAGGTACTCCATTTACTAAGATAATTAAAGATTGCTGCATTGGACGTTGCACTCCTAGAGTATGCACATTTTCTTTTAGATCTAATGGTAAATAAACTACTTTTCCACGAATGCCTTTTACCAATTCAGAAGGAGGTAATTTTGCTGGTTTTGGTTGAAGGTGTATTATTGCTTGAAATGGGTGTACTGTTTGAATTATGATGCTCTCATATAAATTAAGTTGTTGTAGGGGTTTTGGTACTGGGTATAATTCCAAATTATTTGTGATATCACGTGACGGAGTTTGGTTGTTGTCAAGTTTTGTAGTGCAGTAACTGCAAAGTATTAAGGGCTCAGTTATTTCGTATTTGTTTTCTGCTACAAGGTAGAGAGCTAATTCAAACCATTTAGAAAATCATTGTCTTCTATTTTGTATGATAGGTCTACAGTTTTTGTGTTACTTTTATAAAATGTTCTACAGCAACATACACATACATGGTTTGGTACTTCAGCTGATGTACTTTTACATTTTAGTATTTCTTTTTTGTATGTGTTTAGCAAAAAGTTGCCATGTGTAGAATTGTTGCTTAATTGGTTTAAAGCTATTTCATTATGTAAATGGCTTTCACTTCCAAAATATATTTTCTGGATATAGTGAATTTCTTCAAGTAGGTCTTTTGCTGTACCATGTAGAAGGATGTTATTTAACTTTGCTAGTGCTAAAGCAGGACTTTTAGCATAGCACAGTTTATAGACTAGATTTCTTATAGTTGAATGATGTGTTCATATCCTTTTGATATCATGGAAAGTGGTTTTACAAGTAGGTCCTGTAATGCAGGCCAATGAATGTCCTTGTAGTCCTGTGTACTTGCGCACTGGACAGGTATCCAAATTTTGCAGTAATTTAATTTTGATTTTGTCTTTGCTTTTTACATATTTATTGAGGAATTGGCGCAAAGATTTGAAACATTGTTTGGGAATGTTACACATTGTCGTGCATGGCCATTTGTACACTAGACGATCTGATTCAGTGGAATGGAGGGGTAACTCTAGGTTTTCAGGGCATATTTTTGTAAGGAGTACTTCTTGTTCCATTATGGTATTATTCACTTTTTCATAACCTCGACCACTGCTATGTATGGCAATTGTATTTGTTTGCTTTTGTTTGTACGCTTCTTCATTAAAATATGGTTCTGTGCTCGTAGTGTGATTCCATTCACCTCCGCAGATACTTAAGAGGTTCTTTCTGTTGACATTTCGCTTATTGAGAAGTCTCTTTTGTAATTTAGTTATTAGTTTTGTTAGTGGTTTCATTTTGTTTAACAGTAAAATAAATAACTTTCTTTTCAGAAGAATTGCACTGTCCATCAACGCTTCGAAGATTAATTTCCTACGATAGGTTTTAAGCATTGAACCTGATTTCTCTCCTGTTTTTATAAGATTTTGAAGGACTTTGTGACGGTACATTTTAGCTAAAATACCTTTCTTGGTATGCTTACTTTGCACTATATTAAAATTTGAAGAAGTAGTTTTATCTGTAGTGATAGCTGATTTTCTGTTAATTGTTTTTTGGTTTGATTTACATTTTGATAGAGTAGGCAAAGTTTTTGTACTTGAAACTTCTTGTGTTTCACTAAATGACTGTATTAGCTGTTTTTTTCAACTTTTTTTACAAATTCTGCTAGAGATGGATGCTTATGTTGGACACTTTTATTTTCATTTGCTCTACTTTTGCGTTGCTTTCTACGGACTTGACTTTTGGTAGGCATTCTTTAGGGTCTGTTGAAAAAAATAAAGAAGATATGGGTTGGGGTGTTCTGGAATGTATGTGTGCTGTGTGCATGAGTGTTTGAGTAAGATGATAAAGATGTATGTAATGGTGTGTGATTGTGCATTGGGAACTACAACTAGTAGGGATAGGTATTCTTGAATTTATGTGTTACTAAACTGGGGTCCAGATGACAAAAAAAAGTAAGCTAGTGGTGTGGAAAAGTACAAATAGTAAATCTAATGTATTCAATTAAAACAGTTGTTTGTTCTATAACATGAAAATTGTAGCGGTTCAGTTGGGTAATTTGTGTGTCCAAAAATAGAAATTTGTGGACCATTCTGGCTGTAAATCACTTTTTAAGACATGGTGATTTTTGGACAAAATGGTACACAATCTCTATTTTTAGGCACCACAATAGCTTGTATTAACGTTATAGTATGTGTGATTAATAATACAAATATTATGGTGATATTCTACTTACTTTTTTTCTTAAATGAACAGGTAACTTCTTAGTTCTTTTTTGTTCTTCAAATTCTGCTGCTTCTTTTCAGTAGACTGGTCTTCACTGCAATTGTAAAAGCTTCAAATTAGTAACTTTGTTTGTATATAGCGCTGTTTTTAATTTAGATATTGATTTTTTTAATTGAAATACTCAGTGCCTTCTTTAAAACCATTAAACTAATTTATTTACATGAGATACATTGCATCAGTTCAGTACATATGATATGTTCTTAATGAACAAATTGTATTGAATGACTAACTGTAGCAAAAAAAAAATCTTTACTATGTCTTGTGAAATTTATAATATACCAGTGAATACTACTATTTCTGTAAGTAAGCTGTTCTAGGTAATAGCGCCTCAATGTCATGTCTAAATTAAAGTAATTAAGTAAATAAATAATAAAAAACAAAAAAATATGAAATTGTATAAGTATTTTTTTAAAGATTTAAACATAGATTGTGCTTGCATGCAATTTTGTTTGAATATATGTAGTCTATATATTTCATTTAAAAAATGTTAGTTTAACATGATTTGAGTGTGTGTGTATAAAGAAAGTAAATAGTATAAAGGTTTATAAGTGATAGTTGATTTTAGGATATTGAAAGAAATACAGTAAATTCATTTTACAGATTACACAAGCTAAAAGTATGTTTGAAAATGTGTTCATCTACTGTACAGAAAATATGCATACCTGAAGTTTGTTTTCATGCATATGGATATGCATGGAGCTGCAAGTAGAAATCTTGGAGACTTGTACAGTATTTCTGGTAGATGGTGCTTGCCAATGATATGACACTTGTACTCAGAGAGATTCACAGTACATTTGCAGTGCTGATCTATGATGATGCAGTTAGATCTAGAGGTCTTGAATGTGATTGGTGCATGGTCATGTGATTTTTTAGCTACATCCAATGAGGGAATGGCAGAGAGAGTGAAGTGGAAATGGTAGAAGGGCTGTTCATATTACGATATGTCCGCGGACATGGCGGTAGTTCGCGGACATCGGGAGTTACATCCGGGGATTTTTGGGTTCAGAAGTCATGCAAATGAGAATAAGCACTGAAAGGGATTGGTCAGGAAAGTTTAGTGGGTGTGTTGTGCCAGGAGAGAGTTTCTCAGATACCCTTTTTGCTGAGAGAACAAAAGATAGCTATGGCTGTGTGTTTCAGAAAACAGATTGTTTGGATTTTGGGAGATTCGTGGATACATTGGTTGAAGGTGCATGCAGAAAGCTGTGGAGTAGCTGTAGATCTTGGATTCCCACATGTGGAAGTACACTGGCATGGAGTACGTGGAATGAAGTGGTTGGACTTGCTACCTCTCTGTGCTACTTTGGAGACAGAGCAACATCCAGACATAATTGTAATTTATTGTGGAGGGAACAGTTTAGGACATGTGACTGGAATTGCTTTGCAACTTGCTATGAAAGAAGGACTTCGGAAGGTTATGGACATGTTTCCTAATTCTCAAGTGATATTTTCACGGATTGCGCAGAGACAAATGTGGCTTCGTTCTTCTTCATTTGGTCCACAAATGGAAAAAGCAAGGCGCAATGTTAATAAGGCTGTTTGTGCCTTTCTAAGAGATTTTGGCATGTCCTCTTTTCACAATGAAAATATTATGTTTCGTAGTACAAACATTTTTCGCAGAGATGGAGTCCATCTTACTTATGCTGGCAATCAGATTTTTCTGAGAAATGTACAAAATGCATTGCGACCTTTTTTGAAGTAGGTGTTAAGCATTTATAATTTTTGACTTACAAACACCACCCAAAGGCTCTTTTCAGAGCCACCACTTCTTCCCAGAGAAAATTGCAATGTTTGTGATGGGGTAGCAACCCAATTTTTTAAATGTTCGCGAACTGTCCGCAGACTTCTAAAAAATACAAAGGGCCCTGCTTCATTTATTTTCACTTCTATTTTTTAGCTGTGAAAGGCGGCTCTGAAAAGAGCCTTATTTTTTTTTTGATTTTTGATATTTTGTATTTTTTTTGGTTTTTTATACACGACACACTAGGAGAGGAGGGGAAAGGAAGGTAAAGGGGGGGACACCAACCACAGGGATAAGAAAGGGCGAGCTGAGAGAGGAAGATGT
The DNA here is from genome assembly GCF_040938575.1 of Ambystoma mexicanum. Lineage (NCBI taxonomy): Eukaryota > Metazoa > Chordata > Amphibia > Caudata > Ambystomatidae > Ambystoma > Ambystoma mexicanum. The sequence goes on along the minus strand of NC_090929.1, from coordinate 1,556,974,813 downwards.
AGAGTGGGTTTTATTTGGGTAGTAAGCAGATCTTCTCGTGCTCTGAGACGATAGTCTCAAAAGCACTACGAAGTTGCTCCCCCCTGCAGAGTACTGTGTCACAGTACATACATACAACTGTGACCCTCGAAAGGTAAGGGTCATCAGCATTCTCTATGGCCTGTGAGGCAGCTTGAGGAAGACGCTGTCCCACAGAGGTGGTCCTTGTGGTGACAGAATATGAAACAGAGGATGAAGTAGAGGAAATCAACCTGCTACGTTCTTCGCAAGGTACAACCCTGCGAATAGCCCCAGAGTGAAATGACATCAGGTGTCGCTTCATAGTAGTGGTCCCAAAGCTGTACTTACCGTGCTTCCCACGACTGAGTATCATTTTGCACTCATTGCAGGTAACACGGTTCGCACGAGCCTTAGGAACATAACCATGAATGGTAAATAACCGCCTCACCCAAGACTCACGCCTAGTGCGGGTAGTAGGGTTTTCCTCTACCTCATTCTCATCATCCTCTTCTTCCTCCTCCGCATCCTCACTCCTGTTCCCCTCTTCAGGCCCTTGGGGAGGTGGTGGTGGTGGAGGGGGTGGGGGTGGTGCTGAAGCAGGTGCAGCACCAGGTGGCAGTTCTGCAGCCAGGGATGCCATCTCGATGGTGTAATCAGCAAGTTGCTGGAGAAATAGCTGTGCTCTGAAGAATAGCCAGAAACACAATGAGAATAAGCTCTAGGGCGTGGTCTTTTATATGGGTGCTTGTGCGCGGTTCGCGTACATTCGGGTTGTCCGCGGACAGATCGAACACAAAAAAAAGTTTGAAAAGTTTCAAAAGATATGTAGAAACTCAGGATTACTATGTGGGACTTGTGCCATGGTGAGATTTTATTGAAAAATATCATGGATTAATTGAAAATGTACTTTTAATTTGTTCAGGGACCCGAACAGTGTCCTCATTCAGAACATGCGATCAGCGTGGGCGTGGTCATATGATCCGTTCGCGAACAAGTCCGCGAAGGAAGAGCATGTCCGCAGGACACCAAATGCACGGAGATTGGCTAGCGCATGCGCGTTGATGTTCTACGGACACTGTTCGGGTCCTGAACTAATTAAAATTGCGTCACACGTGAAACGAACATTTCAGGACACTGCATGTGTTCTTAGAACAGTTTAAATTTGCTAGCGAACACTACGGACAGATATAGTGTTCTTTAGGACACTTTCATTTTTTTCTTTTACGAACATTTCAGGACACCGCGTGTGTTCTTAGAATAGTTTCATCTTGCTAGCGAACAGTACGAACAGGTATAGTGTTCTTCAGGACACCTCCATATTTGTTTATTTACGAACATTTCAGGACACCGCGTGTGTTCTTAGAACAGTTTCAACTTGGTAGCGCACAGTACGGACAGGTATAGTGTTCTTCAGGACACCTCCATTTTCGTTTATTTACGAACATTTTAGAACACCTGCACTGTCCGCAGACACCTACATTGTTTTTTTTAAAAAAATGAAACTATTTACAACACAATATAAAAATTAAACTTTATTTAATATATATTAATAATTTATGACAGAGAAGGTGAGGCAGAAACAGAAACAAAAACAGGAGAATTAGGGGTTTCATCATGATTGTTATTAGGTGAAGAAGGGATGGAAGTCTCATCAAAACGTTTTGGGTTATGGAGAGGGTTTGGGGATAATTGACTGGGATATGGTGAGGGGGGTTAAGTACATGTGGGGCAATGGTATGACGTTTTTGTTTTAAAATGATCTTCAACAAAAGTTTTCAAATTATTAAAATTGGTCAACAATAAATCAATTTTTTCTTTTATGCTGTCAAGCGTGTTTTCCATAACAGCTTCTTCAGAGGAGGTTTCTATTTTGTTATGCTCTGTACAAAAAAAAATATATATGTTAAATGTATACAAAATAATAATAATTAAATGGTTTATATTATAAAGTGTTTACCATTAGTTTCACTATCTTGTGACATTTCTTCATGTGGGAAATGTTCCTCTAGCCAATCCAGAGTACTAGACATAGACATTTCTGTGAGAGAAAAAAAAAAGATAATATATTTTTTTATCTAATACAGAAAGTTTATAAATATATGAATAACATTAAGCACACTTACTATTTCAGGTAAGATATGTCCTATGTACTCAGTGGGTCTGCTCTTCTTCTCAGTTCTGTTCTGTTTGTGAGGTAATTATGTTGGAAGCCAATTTATTTTCTTGTGGTATATTCCATTTTAGAACATAGTGTATTTAAATGAATGGTTAGTGTGTTGTATATATGGGTTACATTTCTTATGTATTAGTACATATAATGTGTTTGTGTGCTTTTTTTTAAATTTGTTAAATGTTCCTATGTTATGATATAACAATCAAATATACCCCCCCAGAGTTTTTTAGGTAGTGGTACTGTTCTTCGAAAATGTCCACGAACATTAAATGAGTTCGCGGACATCAAGTACAGTAGAAGAGATTCAGTCAGTTCCATATGATATGTATATAAAGTGAAAGTCATTATTGTTAAGTTGCACTACTAAAAACCTACAAAATTCAATGAAAAAACTTTGTTAAAAGGACGTTATGGTTAAGTTGTGCTATTAAAAACCTATGAAATTCAGTGAAAAAACTTTGTTAAAGGGACGTTATGGTTAAGTTGCGCTACTAAAAACCTATGAAATTCAGTGAAAAAACTTTGTCAAATGGACGTTCTGGTTCCAAGAAAAACCGGAAAACCCTTGAAATTCGCCAGTTATGGTAAGCTAAGCAACCATAACTCGCGCCACCACCGTGAACTGCTAAGACTAACACCCAGGACATCAAAGATGAACTCACAAATGTCATTGATGACATCACTGATGACATCAGATGTGTATGTACTTTTCATGAAATATGTGTACAAGGGATTCTTATTATAATGTTGCGAAAAAAAGTGTCAAGGATCATTGCAATAAATATCATACCCTTATTAGTGCATTGAACGATGCATTGATATAAATAGCTTTCTATTATGGGGTTCTATCTAGTATACTAAGCTACTCATGCAGAAACATAGCATTGTGTGCAGCATACAAGATGAAGGTATAATATTAGTAATGTTAATAATTAATAATAATGAAATGATAATTGTTTTCTTAATAGATTTTTGTGTACTGTGAAATCTGTAATAAGTAGCTAATATAACCCATGTATTATATAATTGCTTTACTATAGACAAAACACAAAGAGACAAGAACACATACCAATATGGGTATATACAGGGAAAGTGAAGTTAGCAAAAAAGCACAAGTAGTAGCAGAAACAATTCATAACCTAACTGATTATTTTTATGCAAATAAATGATTGCTGTTTCAAAGCTGCTATTTACCATATGTATATGTATCACTTAATGTGAATGGACCCACAGGGAAAGTACAGCCATAAAAAAAACAACAGAACTATCAGGAAGTGCTCATAAGCCTATTGATTATCTTTCTGCACAAAAAGGATTGCTGTCTTTCAATCTTGTGTCTTCCCATATGTATATGTTTCATATGATGTGACTGGACTTTAAGGGAATTACTGTAAGAACCTACTTGAAGGATATGTCTACAAATAAAATAACATTTTTAGTTTCTGACTGTTACTGAAGAAAACCATGTGGCCTAGACATGTCAGCAAAAGAAAAAAGAGCGAGCCAGACATGTGATGTCATCAGTGATGTCATCAATGACATTTGTGATGTCATCTTTGATGTCCTGGGTGTTAGTTTTAGCAGTGCACGGTGGTGGCGCGAGTTATGGTTGCTTAGTTTACCATAACTGGCGAATTTCAAGGGTTTTTCGGTTTTACTTGGAACCATAACGTCCCTTTGACAAAGTTTTTTCACTGAATTTCATAGGTTTTTAGTAGCGCAACTTAACCATAACGTCCCTTTAACAACCTTTTTTCACTGAATTTCATAGGTTTTTAGTAGTGCAACTTAACCATAACGTCCCTTTAACAAAGTTTTTTCATTGAATATATATACACAGAAATAAAGCTGCGGAAACAACGAAAATTTCTCTGAGATAAGGAGGATTATGAAAAGGGAAGGGTCCTCACATTTGCAAAAAGGTTTGACACCTTGAGGAAAACATTCCCAACAATAACATCTAATGTGGAGAACGCAGCATCTAGTATACCATCATCCTCTGATGTAGATTCAACGGAAAGTGAAAATGATCAGCCGCAAAGAAAATTGAATTTTTTAGAAGAGATGAGACTCTTAGGGATGGATGGCAGAAGTGGAAACAACAAAAAAGTAAGAGGACGAGGACGGGGAAACTTGACCAAGTCACAAGGCACAAGAAAACAAGGAGGGTCAACAACCTCAGACACTGCAGCAGCGGACAAGTCGGACAGATTGACACGTTATGGAACAAAAAATTGATGGGAACACAAAGCCAATCACCAGACATGTCTATTGTCAATTTAACATAACGTATCTTCTCAGCAGAAGAACTAGAGGTGCTTAAACTTGGCTTGAATTTTTGCCCCTCCTCTCCGTATAACTACGCCGAGACAAGAATAGACTTTGATAAGTATATGCGCAAGATTCGCTTGAAAAAATTCTTTGCAGTCAATCCTCCCAAAACTAAAGATGATGAACCACGATTGGGATACACTCCGTTGGTCATCGAAAACATGAATGTATTACGAGATCTCATACATCTAGAAACCGAATGGCAAGAAAATGGAGACAAAAATGATCCCCAGTGGGAATTTAGGAATATCTGCACTGATTGGCCTTGCAAGAGTAATCTCAAACTCAAATCACGCTTTAACCCCATGTTCAACCCGAGTGGCAACATAGAGGCCTTCCAAGATCTGGTCATAAATGATCTCAAAAAGTTTAGGAAAACTAAAATCAACATTTCTAATAATTTAACACGACGAGAGCAGGAGATTTTATCCAGCATGAGAACATTGGAAGATTACATCATTAAACCCTCTGACAAAGGTACTAACATTGTCATTATGAACAGGTCTGATTACATCATTGAAGCCAACAGACAATTAAGGGATCATAAATGTTATAAATTGCTGGATATGGACCCAACAGTAGAAATGAACGACAAACTTTTTGAGTTACTAATGAAATGGAAGGAGAAAGGCTTATTGGAGGAAGACATGTGTAAATATCTGCATCCTAAGTTTCCTACGATGCTCACTATTTACTTCTTGCCAAAAGTCCACAAGAATAAAACAAGACAACCAGGGAGACCTATCGTAACTTTATGTGGGGCACTACTTGAACATGTGTCAAAATTAGTAGATGAAACATTGATAAAATGTGTCACCAGCCTGCTGTCATATTTACAAGACACAAAGGATTTCTTGAATAAAATAGATGGCATACCTTTGGAAAAGACATACCTACTTGCCACATTAGATGTGGTCTCTTTATACACTTCAATGAAACATAAAGATGGACTGCAGTCTTGTGAGTACTTCCTGAAAACCAGATCGTTGAATTACCTCGAGCATGGCTAGATGATTTTAGAGATGATCAACCTTTGCTTAACAAATAACAGTTTCTTATTTGATAACAAGTTTTATACCCAGTTGCAAGGAACAGCCATGGGGACAACGTTTGCTCCATCATATGCAAATCTAACGATGGGCTGGTGGGAGTAATTCGCAGTGTGGGTCCCCTCAAACAGCTACCAAATGGACAAAGTAGTCCTGTGGCTGCGTTACATAGACAATCTATTTGTAATGTGGGATGGCCCCACTGACGAATGGTTGGATTTTGTCAAGTCACTAAACATAAATGAATATAATCTACAGTTTACCGAGTGCCACAGTAAGACCACTATTGTCTATTTAGACATACTCGTAACTGTGGCTCAGGATAGTTTAGTGACTGAACTGCATCGAAAACCTACAAGCTCCAACACACCACTGCACGCCAAAAGCAACCACCCTACATCGTTAAAGTGGAGCATCCCCTACAGTGAATTTATCCGCATTAGACAGAACTATTCTTAAGTGGAAACTTATGAATGTAGATCTATGGCCCTGATGTTTCAACAAAGAGGCTATACGAAAAAAGTGTTGGAGAGAGCTTATTTCAAAACCCGACAAAGGGATTGTTCAATTCTGTTGATGCCTAAGGTTCAAATTGAAAATGAAATAGAAGAAACAGACACACGACTCATCTTGACATTCAGCAAAGCCTCAAAGTTCAGCAAAGCCTCAATGTGAGAAATGAGCCAAGCTCCTGTTTGAGGTGTAATGGAAAAAACACTAGAAGTGGCAGGTTTAATTCATCTAATAGTATTAAATGCAATGAAGGAGCTCAAAACACAGCCTCCTGTCACATGGTCAAGTTGGAAACAGAATTTGGGGCGAGCTACACCGAGACCAGAAGATAAGGCCATGCAAACACTCCCTTTTGTTCCCAGAGATAAGAGGCTATTGCAAGGCCACTTTCAAAGACTAATTTACTGGCAGACAGCAGGAGTGATGATGGATGTTGGGCTAATTAGGTCGGGAGGCATGACCAAGCCAACCCTCCAGGACCTGGGGTACCAGCTTGCGTGCTGCTAGCAAGAGGAATATTCCACAAGGGTACAAGCATTCCAACCAATTGTAGAGGGCCACGTAGCAAGGAGCCCTACAGTTTGAGAAGCCAATAGAATGTTGTGTATTAGTATGACACAGAACATGATTTGCACTTGGGGTGGGCATAGCTGTCCACCTGACCTTATAGATCCAATCACAATCCAAGCCCTTATTCAAAGTATATTTAGATGTTCTCTTTAAGCCTATCATAAACTCCCGTAGGTTTTCTTATTTTGCCACATAGTATGATGTCAGTTCTCCCTGTTTTAGACAATTGCACATAAAACAGTTGTGTTTTTGCCAAACTTCCTGAGTTGGTCTGATTATTGATGTATGAGTAAGATCTGTATCCCAATCCATCTGAGATACTGTTACCTCGTCTTAAAGGAACGTCGGTTTCAGTGCTCATTCTAGAACCAACAAACCCGATTAGAAAAATCAATCATGTGAAATTCTGTTTTCAATATTGTGTCCCAAAAGACAGCAAGAGGAATCAGTCTTCTATATAAATCAAATCTGCATTCATTTTAGTGCTAGAGAAATGTGTCCCTTAGTGGAAACAAGCGTTACATCGCTGCTTTCTTCGTGCATGAATGTCAATGGTTTAATGTATCCAAACAGTACAAGACTTCTCAGTGAGCTGGGTAATGTAAAATGGGGCACACAATGCACGTTGAATGTGGGATGTAATGTTTTCTTCAGTTTCAAGCTTGGTGTTCCTGTCTTCAGTGTCAACGTCTCCTTGGAATGCACTGGGGATGTATAAACCCAAGGTTGTCATGATGGGAAAAACTAAAAACTGTTATTAGGAGATGTTTCGATGGACTGGGGTAATCATTTGACCGCCTTCGTCAGGACCAGGAAGGTATACCAACCCTGTGCGTTAATTTCCGTATGGCTGGAACTGAGGGGGGAGGACAACTCCTCTTTGAACTAATCCTTCATACAGCGACATCAATAAAATGGATAATCGTACATAACACGATGTGTTTGAAGATTATGATATGATATAATATGATATGGCATTTATAACGCACCTATACACAAGTGTTTCAAAGTGCAACATTAAGTATTGGTACATTGGCAAGTCTGGCCTAAAAGCCAAAGGTATGCACACTGTTCCAAAACTGCTTTATATTGCAGTGGGCTGAATGGATCTCAGTGTTCTATGGGTACATAGCATTAGAAATTTTAAATATTAGATCTCCATTGGCTCGGAGGGGAACTCTTTGAATCCTGACTCCATCATGTTTTCATCCTTCCATGGGTAACAACGTGGGTATTACTGTGTACAGTAACAACATCTATTTTTCTCAGTTAAAGATGTAAGTCTTGTGGTGTGCACTACAGAAGACCCAGACGCATAGCACCCATTGATCATCCACACATATATGTAAGTTTGATCACAGCCCTGTTCTTTAGTAATTTTAGGTTCCCTGTCCACCACACAAAGAGAGAAGATGCGGTATCTCCCATCCATGTGAAGTACCACTTTCTGCCCCCATTATTATATAATAATTGTCTGCCTTCCATCTATCCATACCCTTTCTCTGGTGGTGCAGCAAAGAGAGGAAACACAACATAGGTCTACTGAACGGTTAGGTTGGGCACTGCAGAACAGCCAATGTGTGTGTATTTGTATTTATGAATACTGGGATGAGGTCACATGTCTAGAGCTTCAATAGGGACATCAGGGGTCAATGCCAGGGAAAAACCCTGACCTATCCAACAGGGAAGAGAATGCCTTCTAAATGCCAGTAGGGAGGATCCAGGGTTGGCTCTTGGGACCCCAATCATATGACATACTAGAAATGCAATTCCCCAAGAAATTGGCAAATGTGGCACTGGTTCAAGAAGCAGTCATGATGTTAATGCATGACCCTACCATGGTGGGCCTGCACAGGGGCTTATCCAAAGGACTAGAGAACACACCACACCTTGGAATATGAATGAGAGAGGTACACTCATTTGAGGAGAAGGTGAACAAGTTGGAAAAGAATAATTCCAACTAAGGAAGCCAGCATTTAAATAAACAGACCCATGAACCAGAACCCTTACCTCAACTAATGCAGCACCATCCTCACTTCGAATGCGCAACACTTTTTTGGGTGTTCAGATTTCACTCCAGCCAGAGAGATGATGTAGCCGGAAGAGGAAAAGGAGGAGATTCAGAAGTGCACAACCTGTGCTGACAAACCCAAGGGGGGCTTGACAGACAGTTAGAGACAGGCCGTCAGGATAAGCAGGAAAGCAAAACCTGTGTTGTCCACGGCAAAAGGTATGAAAGTGAGATACAGGCAGGGAAGAGGAGCAGCGAAGGAGTTGAGAAAGTCAAAAAGGTCATATACTGGGATGAACACAAGCCGGGGACGATGCAAAGTAGGGTATGAGATGACCAAGAAAAAAAAGATGAGATAATGAGAGAGAGAGACAAATAGAAGAAGAAGCAGGAAAGCCGAACCTTTGTTGATCAAGACAAGAGGGTAAATGCAAAACATGAAATGAGCAAGGGAGTTGGCAATGCTAGTGGAGCCAAAGCTTAGCAGAAGCCACATTGAAGAAAGTTGGCCTTCTGAGAGTCCTGCTAACCTGGGCAGAGAAAATGGCTAGGAATACCTCCTCAAATCCCAGGTAGAGTAACCACAAAGGTAGCTTGGAGAATCAGTCCAGATCCTGGTGGGAGCAGTGAGGCTACCAACACAAATAGCGATGTTGTGCTAACATGTGAAAGTATGGAGAGAGGAAAATCCTGACAGGGAGGGCAGGGGCATCTCAAGAAATCAAATTTAGGCCCAGGCCCCCTCCTAGCGACGCCACTGAGGGAGGGGAATACCTGCATATAACAAACCAAGAAAGGCATGTCTAGAGCAAGAGGCAGAGCTACAGGTCTTGTCAAGTTAAGCAATGGACTGAACCCCTGAGGGAAAGAGGGTTACACAAGCAGCTAGGAGGCCATCTCATCGCCAAAGAGGTGATGCAAGGCTAAGGAAAAGGCATAGATTAATGCATTGAAAAAACATCTTCCAAAAAACAGACCAAGACATGACTGGGATACTTAAAAGACTCTGAGAGGGTAACTTGATGAAGATTGACACCAGGGCGGAAGCCCAGCAGTTTCATTATTTAGAACAGGGAATTAACTTTGGACGCCTCCTTTGGAATTGGTATCACTGATTTCAGCTTTACTCCTGTAGGCAGTCACCTCACACTTATCATGAAGGTTGTGAAGAAGGAAAATGAGTCTTGTGGGATGTATTGACACACCTTTGCTCTGCTATGCTGCATCACACTGTTATGATGGTGCCAGAAAGAGCAAAATGGCCGCAAAACCCTCGTGTGTGCCAAAACCCCTGAAAATCGCGCTTTGCCACGCTTAAAAAGATGGCTGCCCAATCTGCCACACATGTTATCAGTGGTGGAACAGAGCTCTCACTACTGAAATCTGTCACTGGGCTCCACAACAATTGAAAGTGTAGTGCAGTAGGAAAAAGCAGTGCTTTGCTAAATGAAACTCCAAGATTGTTTTAAATCTCTTTTTCTTTGTTGCTGGAAAGAATGCCGTTACAGAACACCTTTTAAATATTCGAAATTCTTGCTGGGTGCTACAATTCACTTGGTTTAATGAATCATTTTGAACTTACAATGTCTTGAAACGCTGAGAGCATAAAGAGATTTCCACAGCAAATGGCCTGCCTGTGGATCTGTCAAAATTCTCTGACCAGCAGAGGGCTGCTGTGATGACAGCTTTCAGGGGCCTGCCTGATTAAACTTTAACATGTATAAACTGAAAATGAAATGTTTGCAATCTAAGAGGCCTGTTACTGATAGTAACCCATATTGCAATGGTTTGATCCCATGATTTAAAATCCTGAATGAGAATTCTAGCTGTATTTGATACAACAAGTTTGTTTTGTTCTAAGGAAAAGGCCACATAATTTAACAATTAATGTAAACCTGGCTGAAGCTGCAGAACTTGAAAAACAGGTTTTTCTGACAGAAGGAAGGTCTTTCCCCCCAGAAGGAAGGAAATCACAGAGAAGTGTCAATTACAGGGTAGGAAAGAATTTGCTCTACAGAGGCAAAAGGAACAATGACAAGCTGCAGCTCAGGAAATTCAAAGTGTGAAGACAGTCGTAAATAGCCTCTGCAAGGAACAAACATGGGGGATGGCTCTTGGGCTTCCCGGGAGAGACCAAGGGGTGGAGCCAAACAACCATTTGTTGCTTAACATGGACAAAGAACATATTTTAAAAAGACTGATAACTTACTGTTTAGAATTGTGAAAAATATAAAAATAACAGAGTTGTTAATTTAATTTCTGGCTGCACGGGTGAAGAGGCGCCAGAACTGTGTGACTGTTACGCTCACCTGGTTCCCACAGGGGCGCCGATCGGACCCAGACAGCTGCGGTCTCCACCAACGTGATGCATAGTGCCGAGATGACTGTCTGGTCTGGCCCGCCTAATCTCGTCTGCTTGATCCGTAGACATATTCTCCTGCAAGTGGAGAAAGGGATTTAGCCACTCGTGGATATCAGTGATAGCCCCCTCCCACTGTTCTCGTTCTCCCTTCTTGTCACCTCCGATATTCCCTTTTAGGAACCTCACCTTATGTTTTTAAATGATGAGCTCTCCATCCTGCATGGATTACAGGGGCACGTTGATGCCAGTTACTTCACTGGTTTGAAGGTGTCGGAGAGTTCCGGAGAGTATTGACTCTGAGGTTCCTGGCAAGGTTCGGAAAGTATCAAGTTCATAGAGTTCAATATGTCTGATGATTCACTCTTGTCCCTCCTTCCTTCCTTGTCTTGCAACTAAGATCGTGAGAAGATACCCCTCGTGGCAGTTGGTGGCGCTCAGGTAAGAGTCTGTATTACCCGACGCCGTCCGGTAAATGTTGCTGGTGTTTAATGTGTTGTTTTCTCTTCCTTTGCAGGTGCGGCACATGAAGATGTGGAGAGTTATAGAATAATGCCTCCTGTGGTAATCAGGTAAGTCTATGATGGTAAGTGTTTTATTTGTTGGTTTTCTCGGCTCACCTTGTTGTTTTCTTTTGTCCCTCAGGTGCCTTAGTTCAGCGAAGAAATGATGGAGGCAGCGCCGGATCGAAAGATGCTGCGAGGACTGGTTAGTATGGCGCGGCGCTGTATGTGGAGATGCGACGCTTACAGAAATGATGTTCTTTCCAGGTCCGGAGGTGAGATGGATCCGAAATCAGGTGAGGAATTCGAAATAGTTTGTTTTCTAATCTTGTCCTTTTCTTTCCTCTTGGTTTTAGGAGCTCCAGATTCGAGGCGGGCATGGCAGAAGACTGGATGCAGACTGCAGGCACGGTGAGCGTTACGCTGCTGGATGCAGAACAACGCGAAGCGTGTGCTGTTGTTCGGCCGTGGTTTAAATAGCCTCCAAAGTAGTTCCAGGTGAGAAGTTTCCTAGAACCACGCCCAAGTAAAAAATAGTCCCTGTATAAAAATAGTCCCATCCAGGCCTCACGTTGGCTTGGACTCACTAGCAGCATGGTCTGCATCAGGTAAGTAAAGTCTATGAGCCTGGTGCCTATGGCGCCAGGACTGATTTCCATGATGAGCCTGGCGCCTAAGGTGCCAGGACTGAACCCAATCAGCCCCCAGCCGGGGCTGTTGGGGTTTTAATAAGTATCTGGATGCCTGCTCCCGGAGCTGATGGGCTTGGTCCTGATGCCCGGGGGTAGGCATCATGACAGTGACATGTTCTGGACAGAAATGGCAAGAAATGTGATTTTAAGAAAAATGTATTTCCACTAGAATTATGAAACTTTATATACTTATTCCCATGTTAAACACGCACACTTGTAGAAAATTGCTTACAAATTGGCAAATTCTGTGAAAAGCGGAGACAAGATCCCACAGCTACGTGGTTTTGAGGAATAGCTGCTATGTAAAATATGTAATCTGTATATGTGATTTTTATAGTGGTTGCACATGTGGAAATATGCATTTTGCCAAAAGTAGATTTTGTGTTCCAGGGGCTAGGGGTGGATTCTAAGCCTCATAAAATTGCACCATAAAGATGACACTCTGTTTCTCTCCTCCTATCAAGGCAAAGAGTAGACTCTGACCCAATCACCTTTAAAAGGGGCAATCTTAGGCTAAACCGGCCCACAAACCCCTTTATGTTGTAATTTCATAGCCTAAATGGAGACAGCTCACCACTCATAAGGACAGACAGATTCACTCACTATCCTGATGCTGGCGGAGCACCCTGCTGCTGAACACTACATCTTCCTTGCTCCAGACTCCAGAAACTTGGCAAAGCAAAAAGGCATATTGCATAGCTGAACCATTCTCAGCTAGGCCTCAAATTCCAGAACAGAACCTCACAAGCCTAAGGGGAAGCATCATAATACAGCCGGGCTTTGCTGTTACTGCTTGCCTGCTGAAGTGAAATATCCTCAGAACCAAGAAGGGCAGATCCGATTCAGTCCTGTGCAGTGCTGTGACCAGAGTGCCTTGCTGACCCTGTCCAGTCCTGTGCTGTGCTGTAACCAGAGCGCCTTGCTGACCAGTCCGATGTGCCAAAATGTCTTTGCTAAACCCGATCCAATGCCCTGACCAGAACTGACACTTCCATTAAAAAACGTATCTAATGAGTATAAATAGGAAGAATTGTGTCACTAGCATATGTACCTTGCATAGTCTTATCCCTATCTTAGACCCATCCTATCTTGTATTCAGAACCTGTATTGTTAGGAGTATCTTTGCATTGTCTGAAACCTCTCTCCAAACCATCTTTCCTCCAGAACTAGTATTGTTAAAACTACCATTGCGCTGATCCTTTTCTCATCTGAAGAAGGCGAGTTTCCTTAGCAGGCAGTCATCCTGATCAAGTGACAGTGTTCCTGTGTGGTATTCGTTTTGTTCATAGTCATCCTCTAGTATCAGAAACCCTTTTGTCATTTAAAAAGCTTATAGCTAAAATTCATATCATCGCACCTAAAGCATTCCAAATCAATGCGATTCTCCCGTTATTGTGAATATCGCGCAGTGAAAAGTTTGTCACAAATTTTCATTTTGGGAAATTTTTACACGTGTAAAACAGCTTTTAATTGCTTCTGACTTGAATTTTAAGATTTCAAATGTTTTCTTGGGATTAAATCATTGCTTGTGTTTATGTGCAACTATCCAAAGCGGCTCCCTTAAGAATTTAGAACAATTTCAGCAAGTTTGATCATATTTGGTGTTTTTGCCCAGTCCATTCTAAAGATAACTTTAAAAGCCATTTTGACAGCTTGACAGTCAATTCCGTTTTCTCTTGTGTTTGAAAAGGGGAAAGTGGGATTGATAGCCTGTTTGAATTCTTCCATTTTTGAATACCTGCTCTCTCCTCTTAGCTCTTTACATTGCCAATTGGGGGTTGAGGGGTGTGCAGGGGGAACCTCTAACCACAGTGCTATCTGATCTGAACCCACACAAAAGTATTTCTGTGCTGAATTGTTTTGCTCATTACTTACTCCTTGTGTATTAAAGAGATTATTCAGTGTTACCTCACCCCATTGGTGATTGTTGTTTACCTCTTAAGACATATTGTGATTACATTTTAAATACATAAATACATATTTACCTTTGCAAACCAACCTGATTCCTGGTTCAGTGTGACCGGGGGGGGGGGATTGTCACGACCCTCATCCCAGATCCCCACTGGCAAGTCTAGTTGCCAGGTGGAATCAGGACTTAGATCTCAAATAAGACCTGGCACCCACTTCACAGGCCCTCTTGGGGCCAGTCCTGGCGCCTTTGGCACCAGGCTCATACATCGTGAGAAACGTGTTCAGGAACACATTTTTAGGCTATCAGCCAACATGGAGGCATCCACATAGCTTGGTTCTAGGAACCAAGCTATGCGGTATAGTGTTTTGGGTGTGGTGGCGTAGGGACTACTTTCCCTGGACTACTTTGTTGGGGTTATTTAAAACACACCCGGACAAGACCACACGCTTCGCGTTACTTTGCAGTCTGCAACGTGACGCTCACCAGGTTCAGCTAGCTTCCGAGCCTGGGGAAAACCAGCCTGCAGAAAGACAAAAAAACATCATTAGCAGCAGCATCTTACCTGCATTCTTCATCTTCATTCGCTCTCAGCTCCTGAACATCTCCGTTAGATCAGTGCGCCTGTTAGACGATCCTCTGTACACCAGTTCGCTACACATCAGAACACTGCTCCCATATCTCCACCATCCCCTCCCACGGTTCCAGGCTCAGGTGATTCGGTTAACCCAAAGAACCGGAAACCCCGTACCAGCTTTGGTGTACGGGCTCGATTGCAGCCCTTTCTGCATTGGCAATTGCCTTGGAGAGCGTATGGCAGAAGGGGCGGTGTTACGTCACCACGTCGGTCACGTGATCCAGAGTCACGTGTCCTTGTTGGACGTCACATGATCCAGAGACGTCACATGACTCCCAGACACACAGTATAAAGGTCTGGGAGACAGAACACTCATTGCTTCTCAGCTGGCTTCAGACCCTGTTTGGCGTTACTACTTGCTCCTTGCTGTCTTGATCACGGAACTCTACCTCGGACTCCCTCGGACACCCCTTTGGTACCTTTGCTTGGAACTGTTGACCTGTTGCCGGATTTTGGACTTCACCTCGACTTGCCTTTGGATCATCCCTGGTTACCTTGCTGGACTTCTACGCCCTTTCCCTTGTTTGGGATTCAAGTCAAGCCCTCTCTCCTACAGGTGGCTAGCCCTTCATCCACGCTAACCTGCGGTTCTACCATTCCAGGGACCGCCGCATCAACTGAGCCTCGAGCCTCTCTACTAGGTTACCTGGGTTACCCTTACACCAAATAGGTAAGACATTTTAGATCCTTTTGTTTATCTGACTGTGTTGTGATTGCCTGGTACTTAACCCCGTTCCTTCTCGACAGCAGCATCGGTGTTCCAGAGGCTCCGTGGATCTGGGAAGACATCTCCCACCTGTGGCCTCAAAGGTCGCATAGCGGGTTTCTATTAAGTTCCCCTGTGCGTCACTTGGGGACAGAGGACTCATCGGTCTACACGACACTCAAGTCAGAACAGCGCCTCCCGTACTGAAGGACCTGAAAGAAGAGAAAAGACAACATTAAAGAAGGAATTAGAGACATAGCAAGGTACAAACTATTCGAAACACTAACCTGGCTGGTCGCCTTCCGGTCGGCATCGCTTCGAGAATCCACAATGTTTGAGAGCACTCTACGACCTACAGAAAAGAAGGAAATAACAGGTCAGCAAATAAAGACATCGCAGCACAGCGCAAAACGCTTACTTACCACATCATAGCGCTCGTTGGGCATCATCACTACCGGCGAGATCCAACTTAGCCAGTTCACCTCACGGACGCTCCGCACACCTAAGGGAGAAGAAACAGAGACATTACCACACAGAAAAGGCATGCAGGAATAAAAATTCAAAACAGCAATAAGACCTACCTGAAAGACATTTAGCGGTTTGCTGTCAGTGAAGTAACTAGATTGCACTCACCCATGAAAGACAACGCGCCCCTGCCAAGAAGCAGGACGGAGAGCTCGCCCACACCTATAACAAGGTGAGGAGAGGGTCCAGAGGGGCTGCAGTCACGTGGGAGGTGGGGTGAATACTACTTGGGTCAACCCGCCCTAAACACAGCCCTCCTGTAATTCCAGGCGGAACCTGCACCGCGGACCACACCTGGGGACCATAGAGAAGGATACCAGTGACCAACTGGCTGGGTGGCATCCCCGTGGATTCCATGTGAGCGTAACAGAACGCAAAGCCTACCATAACTATTCCACCCGGGTGCCATGGAAACATCAGAAATTGACCAATTGGCACAATTGTTAAGTGATCTTCGTGCCGAGGTTCATTCCGCCCGACAAGAGACCAATGCACTCTGAAGAGACCTAATAGTGACCAAAGATTGCACCGAGGGGATCGCCAGACAATTCTTGCAATCGCAGGCAGACCAGACTCCTCTGCCTGGGGGTAATCCACTGATGCAAAAGCCTACTCTACCATCTTATACACCCACACCACTTCAGATCACGCTACCTGGAACAGTTCCCCTGGGACCACCAGAAAGGTTTTCGGGCGACCCCCAGAAGTACGCATCATTCATAAATCAGTGTCGCCTTCATTTCTTTTGTCAACCAGGAGCATTCCCAAACAACCAAGCTCGGGTAGCTTTTGTCTTTTCATACTTGAGTGGAAGCGCAGCGGATTGGTCGGTACCGTTGGTGACCCATGATGATCCACTGTTACATGACTATGGGGAATTCCAGAGAGAAATGGAGAAACTTTTTGCATTGAGGTTTGCAAGGCAAATTAAAAGACGTTTTGGCTCAAGTGGTTGATCCCCGCAGAGACTGTACTGAGTTTATAAATCTGGTCGTGCAGCTAGACCACCGGCTGCAGGACCGAAAGGCTGATCGGTCCAAAACAGACTCTCGAGTAGTGTATGTTCGGCCAAGAGACAACGCATCACGGGTGCCAGAAAATGCAGCAGAACCCATGCAAATTGGAGGGATGTGGCCTCCATTAGCAAAACAAGAGCGAGATAAAAGAAGACAACAACAACATTGTTTATATTCTGGAAAGCCAGGACATTTCCTGAAGGACTGCTCAGTAAAACCCCCATTGAGAATAGTCAGGGCCACAGAAAAAGATGAAGTTTAGGAATCGGAAAACTACCAAGCTCGGCAAACATAAAGGTCGGTTTGTCGAGTGAGAAGAAAGAGTTTCTGACCTCGCACTTTGCAATACCAGTGATCTTTATAAACCACCAACGGTCATCAAAGATGCATGCCGTGGAAGCATACATCGATAGTGGAGCAGTTGGCAATTACATAGATTGAAGTGGGAGAATGGGATAACACCCTCCCCCCAATTTCATCCAGACCATGGCCTAGGGGATCGCGGCCCAGACACCCCCCTCGAGAGGAGTTTGCATACTTGCCAGATGACAAAATACCCTGGTTCAAAAACATACACATATGAGAGGTATGCCCACCAGCACGCCATGCTCAAGCAGATGCCTGCAACATGGATCAGCTCGACTAAAACAACAGCCACAAGTATCCACATTGTTAGAGATGCCATGACGACATAGCCAACAGACAAGAACACACGTGCCATCATGCACACTGGTCATTCACACACCAACCCACACAAAGAACATACTCAGTGCTATGACGTAGCGGACTGACATATCCACGGACATGCATCATTGGTATTTTTCACACAGGCCTTCTACATCACCACAGAAACGCAAGACGCCTGAAGAGCTTGTGTATATGCTTGCTGATTCCTTTCTCGCTACCTGTCTTTATGAGGACGCTACCATGTATACCTAATGTTGCGTATGCCGCTTTGTCGTAATATGGATTCTGTACCACCACCCAAGAACTAGGCCCAAGTAGGCCGCAGAGCAAAAATCCTCAGGCAGGAGCCTCGTAAACGAAAATCCTCCCCAAACGAAATACAAGAGCTGACCATGCAGAACAAGCCCCCAACTAGAGCCCCGCAGCCAAGGCCACGATGTTGCAAACCGCATGCAGTACGCCCAGCGCCAAGGTTATATCTGCAGGTGACAAGCCCTCAGAGACAGAATACAAAAACTAATGCTCATAATTCTACTCCAGCTACGGTCTCCCCACACGTGACCAAGCCGAACTGACAAGGTGCCAAACCTACAAGACGGAGAACCGTCAGGGTCCCGCGTCTGGGACATAATCTGCAACAACGAAGAAACAAGTTGGACACCTACAGCGATGGGAAAGACCTGCCCGCCAGCCCATAAGCAGACCTGTCCATTGTCCACACAAACCCATAGTTACACATTGTTGCTAATGTCAAGTGCACCGTGAGCTGGGAACGACGGTGGTCGCAGGCTTGGGGGCTCCTGGGAGAACCAATCAGAATACAAGAGGCTCATTACTGACGCCATTACTCCTAGCCAATCACCAAGGGCCCCCTTGTAACAATTCCAATGTAGCAACTGTTAGGAACAGCCCAAGTGTACCACCTGACCTGTCCTTGTCCACTAATTTCTCTTCCTATAGGGGATGTATACTAACCCTACCATTCGGGGAACCAACCCGAAGTGGCAATAGGTTTGTGATGATTTTTCCCAGGTGACGCAAGTAGCGTGTCATACTGCTGCAAAAAGGGCCTGCGAGCCCCACTAACGACAAGAGCCTCACCGGATGCATATGGTCTGAGCGTATCCCTGCCGTTACTCTAATAAACAGCAGTAATAGCCTTGCTCCTTGTGTGCGTGTGTCATACTCCTTTCAGGACGCGGGAGGAGTTGGGGCCTCCCCAGCCCGGAGGCCCACGGACGGCTCTGCCTGCCCCCTGGAGATCACCCCGACAAGTTGGAGGCACTGCTGAGATGCTGAGACTGACAGCGCAACCCGGATATTGGCCCTCGGGAGCCGACTTGAGAAGTATCCCGCCCGCTGTTGGCTAGTGTCCAGACGGGGTCCAGATGAGGGGAGGTGGCGAGCCGCTTTGGAGGGCTGCACGCAGATGGGCAGACCCGCCTCAAGAGGACTTGGTGAGTGTGACACTCCCAAAGAGCAACGTAATGTTGTGCGGGTGGGGGAAGGTAATGTGAAAAGGGTGGCGGGAGGTGATTACAGTGTGTTGTAAAAGATTTGATAAATAAGTGACGATAGACGAGTGAGCGGTGGCTGGACAGGCACGAGGCCCATCTTCTACCACATCACGGAGCGAGTTGGATGGAGCCGAAAGACACAACGTGTGGTTGTGAAAAGGCACTGATTTGTCCAGGTCGTGGGAACCTGTAGGGAAGGGGTGTGGCTTTCCTACGAATTGGCGTTATAGATCAATGAGTAGATGATGATCCCTACTAATTGAGTGTTGAAGCTCGTTACGTAGATGAAGTTTCCCTGCAGGAGGTAGCTAGATTGTTCCCAAGTGCGGAAGATAATTGGCTGGTTAAGCACCCCTGGTGAAGGGCGTATCACACGCGAGACGACGCAGCGTGCGCTGTCCGATTATAAGATTTATTGTGGTTTACCTTGCTCCGGTTGTAGAGAGAAGACAGCTGTGGGATTTATGGGGGACAAAAGGGTTGAAAACATAACGCGTGCTCTTTTCGTTTTATAAAGGTTTCTTACCGGTAATAGCTTGAAGAAGTTGGTGACATCACCGTAGGGCTTGTATAGGACACTGCGACCATCTCGGGTTGATAAAGGGGTGGTAAGGGGATATGAAGTAGAAAAGGGCGGGATAGAAGAAGTGAGGAGGCCAAGCACGGAGAACGCCAGCAACTCCTGATAAGGGAGGGGCGAAAATGGGAGAGGTGGAAGCACACAGAGAGCGCCGGTCACGATCGGCAGGGAGGAGCGAAAATAAGGAGGGAGAAGGTTGAAGAAGGAACGGTGGGGTGGCTGTAAAAGCACGCCACACAGGGCACGCAGCCACCAGGGGCTTTGTGCGCCGTCGCCGTAGCGGGCCGTATTAGTGACATCAAGAGAGGTGAATAATAAAGGAAAAGAACTGTATATTTTACAACTGGATTACTTTTCAGCGGACGGTCGGAAGTCCCCAGTTTACGGGGCCAGGCACAGAAGGTTGATATTGGAAATAAAAAACTGTAACATGGCCACATACTGCAGATCGGGGTCTGGAGTGTGGGGAAACGCTTTAACTACACCGCTACAACATATTTGTATGCTACTATTACCATACAAGGAGAAAATTATAAAGTATAGCATAGACTGGACACAAGGAACAGACAACAAAATACTGACACCATGGCCGCCTAACGGCAGCTTTGACGCATACACCCAACACTCGCTCTTAACATACATACACAACACGTACAAGGGAAGAAAATTAGCCCACCATGTAGAGATGTTTAATTTATGGAAAATGTTTCGGGGAACCAAGCCAGGGGCAACGGGGATATTTAATATAGAAGGAGCGGCAGAAGAGAAAGGGAGCAAGGAAACAAAGCGAGTGAAAGAGGAGAAAGACAACGAAGAGGGCATTGGCACGGCAAGTAGTAATGCACTGTGCACAGAAAAGGATAAGAAAGAGAAGGAAGGATCAGGTACAGTACTAGAAGAGAAGGTGAAAAAGGAAGGGGCAGACGACATGCCTCTGGAGAAGGTAGTGAAGAAGGAAGAAGGAGGGTTATACCGAATAACTGAATTAAGAGAAGCTGCCAGACAACAATTGACTGCTGCTGAGGGGTACTCAAACCCCGCATACAGCCCTCCAGCATATCCCCCTACAGATAGCTACCAGAGGGGGGAGGAGGTGACGAGCACGGTAAGATCAAACAAAACGCCGGAAGGAGCAAATGGAGGGAAGAAAAGCTCCCAGAAACATGAAGAAGGTAAAGTAATAAAGATGGGAAAGGGCAAAGTGGGAAAGGAAGGAAGAGGAAGAGAGGATATTGGCGAAGGTAAGTGCTGAGGTGGTGGAAGAGCTAAGAAGGAAGAGAGAGGAAATAGGTGGTGAAATAATAGGGAAGAAAGGTGTAGGGAGTGGAAATAGGAGGATGTAGCAAAGAATGACAACATACACACGCCAGGACCCGGAGGTGGCTACAACGTCAGAACAAGGGGCAGCTGTTAAAGGAGAGGAGCACAAGGAAGAGAACCTAATAGATTTAAGGACAGTGACAGTAGGTGGAAAACGCACAGAGTGGGATTGTCTTTTCTTGATGGATTTTGCAGCGAGGAGGAAGAGTCCGTAGGGAAAAGCGGAGGAGATGGCAATGGAGGAAGTCTAGACAAACTGTACATTACACGCACCAACCGTGAGTCACCATGGTCATGCGGAAGAAGGGGAGAAGATAAGAAAGGTGAAGAGCAGGTAAGAGAGGCAGAAAGGAGAACGTCACAACCATTAACACTGGTACAAGCACAAACATCTCTCCCTCTAACGTCACAACATCCAGCACCACGCCCACTAACACCAACCCCTGCGCACACCCCGTATGTTGACAGACTCAGAAACCTCCCAGGACGAAGACAGGAAGAATGGGCAAGTATGCCCACAATGAGAGGAGAGGGCAAAGGGAGAGGGAGAAAGAATGAAGGGGACGATAGAGTAGTAAACTGTAATATTGATATGGTTGAAGAATTACCAGATACAGAGGAAGAGGATGAATACACTGACATAACCCCACGGGCACGGGGGGGAGGTGAGGGGGTACAATTTGATGCCACTTCTGGAAAGGGGAGGGGCCAGACCACAATATGTCCCCTGGAAGCATGCTGATAAGGAAAATATTAAATGCAGGCTCCCATCACTAAGTGGAGGAACAGGAAAATGAATATATGAGATGGAAAAACACACCACGGGACAAAAATTAGTGGTGGGGGACGTGAAGGGACTCCTAATATCAATACTGGGGGATGCTGCAGATGACATATGGAAGAGGGCAGACTTCCCAGGGGTAACAATAACTGACACATCACATGATGGAGCACCATTTGCTAACTGCAGACATGCACTGTGGCAGACTCTAAGAACACAGTACCCAGACACGTCAGACATAGGAGCTATAACGTCACACAAGATGCGTGAGAATGAAGATCCTGTTGATTACATCCAGGAGATTCAGGAGAAGTGGCGCTTGGAAACTAGGGAGCAGTGGGACAAAACACCAGAAATTTTTTTGACCACATTTTAGTGCAGGGGCTCCCGTAGCAGGTACAAAGACAGCTGAAGAAAATAGTGGGGATAGAGGCTAAGGCCTGGCCGGAAATTCAACTAACTATAATACACCACTGCAGGATGTGGCAAGAAAAGATGAAACAAAAGGAGGAGGATAGAAAGGCAGAGGAGGCAAAATTAGTGCAGAAAAAGCTATCTAAAAAAGCCATAGAAGGAGCACTAATAACAACACCCTCAACCCCCACACAAACAACAGTTGCACAGGACACAACACAACAGCAGGTAGCACAATTGCAACAGCCGACTCACACTATAACACAGCAGATGCCCCCGCCCCACCATATATGGCAAACGTAGGAGGAGGATACATGCAAATGGGAAATGGATACTATAACAACTGCAGGGGGAGGGGCGGTATGATGAGAGGGAGAGGATATGGCCAAACCTGCCCAGCTGCAAGGGGGAGGCTTCCGGCGCTACTACCCAAACGGAATGCAAGGGTATCAGGACAACATGGGGAATTTCCCATGGCTGTCTAGGGAACCACCAATATGTTGGGTTTGCGGGATGGTGGCGCAGGTGTCATGCACTTGCAGGGTGAGGCCCACCCAAACAGCGTGGGTGGAACAGGGGCAGCAAGGGCCTATGGCAGAAAAACCAGCTTACCAACAACAACAAGGGACACAACAATGCCTACCACAACAACAAGCGCCATTGCAACAACCCCAGCAACAGGTACAAACATACACACCACCACAGCAACAGGCGATAGTAGCGCAGCAACATCAAGTACAACCGGTACAGCAGCTTACACAAATACAAGACAATGCAGCATCAACAACTGATGAACCACTACAGCAGACACAGCTGGGGAAGGTGACAATATTGGGTCACAACCCTTACACAGCAAGCGGTCAGTCACTATATCCACAATAGGACAGCCCACAGATGTCTCTGATGTGTCCCATCCTATCAGTAACACCTACTAGTGCGGAGGAACCACGCATACAGGTAGTGATAGGTGACAAAAATGTTCCTTCCTAGTCGACTCAGGGGCCACTAGGTCCTGCATAAGGGAGGGTCATTTTAAAATGTCAGGCGAAGCCATGCACACTCAAGGATTCTCTGGGGCTTGAGGATTGGTTCCCTTCACTGATAACATCTCTTTATCTATAGGAGATCACAACATGTCTCTCCACACTTCTGTACTCGAAGAATTCACCAGTAAACATAATTGGGAGAGACATAATGAGCAGGTTTAATATGACCATCTCCTTCACAGAGAAGGGCATAATTTGCTCCACACCAGGATTTAACATGCTCACAGCACGACAAATACTGCAGGCTTACTGTGGAAAAACAGTGGCCAGAGCTGAGCCTGTAGATGCAGAAATATTCCAGTATGGTACAGACATGGCAATTGCATGGTTTCCTGGAATTGAGGGCAAAATATGGACGAGGCCAGCAGCGTACTTATTCAGACCAGAGACACCAGCGAGTAAAGGTGAGGGGAAAGTGATTTCAGTAAGCATCGAGAGCATTATGGCAACTGCAGACTACATCGCAGTGCATGCCCAAGACAGAGAGGGGAGGGCATGGAGAGCTGTAATAGTACTGGCAGAGGGGTGCAAGTTTACACAGGTGTCTGATGAGGAGCCCTTCTCAGACAACAATGGAGAGGGAGTGATGGTGTTTGAGATGAGCATTAAAATTTGGTTGATGGTAACATACAAGCAAGTGGCACAAAAAATGGCAATGGCACTAGAGGCACCAGCCCCTACACCAGTTCCATTTTACGAAGAAGACATCGCAGCTGTACCAGCATCACTGTGGACCACATGTCCATATGACGTTGGCTACATCAAAAGCATTGTTGGCGTAAAAATAAAGTTGAAAAAAGGAGCGATGCTGCCAAGAGTGAACAAATCCCACTTTCAAAAGAGGCAGACGAGGGCATATATGAAACAATAACGGCCCTGATAAACAATAGTATACTAGTCCCATCAGAATCACCTTGCAACACTGCTGTGTACCCTGTGCGCAAGGCAAAAGGAGGGTCTTGGTGTTTTATCCAGGACCTAAGGCCCTTGAACAACATTGTAGAGGCAGAATACCCCATAGCAGCTAACCCAGCTACCATATTATGTGGGATACCAGCAGAGGCATCACGGTTTACAGTGATTGACCTCATAAATGCTTTTTTCTCGATACCCCTACACCCAGAATCACAGGATTTGACAAGCTTCACATACCGCAACAGAAAGTGGAAGCACACAAGGTTACCCCAGTGGTACTGTGAGTCACCATCCATCTTCAACAGGGTGACACAAATGGATCTGGTGAACATTGAGATGGAGAGCACGGTGCTGCAATACGTAGATGACATAATAATGTGCAGCACCTCAGAAAAAAAGTGCAGAAAGGACTCAGTTAAGTTGCTCACAGTGTTAGCTGAAAAAGGGTACAAGGTGGACAAGGAAAAGTTACAGTACTGTCAGGAACAAGTGCTCTACATTGGTCATCTTATTTCACAGCACCGAAGGAACATTGCACCACAAAGAGCACAAGCCATATCAACCACATGACAACCACAGACAGTGAGAGAACTGCAGCAGTTTCTGGGCCTATGCAACTACTGCAGGGCGTGGGTTTTTGATTACAGCTCATACATAGGACCCCTGCTTGAAGCACTCAGAGAGGCACTGAAGGGGGACAAAAGGTTGAGGTGGACAAGAGAAATGAAAGAGGCATTTGATGAATTAAAACAAGCCACCTCAACAGTGCCTGTGCTGGCCACTCCAAACTATGAACACCATTTTTTTATATTCTCACATTGTGACTCAGCAGTAATGAAGGGAGTCCGACACAGAAAACAAGCATGGGACACAAGCCTGTAGCATTTTACAGCGGGCACCTGGACCCTGTAATGTTAGGTCACTTCCCCTGCGAACAGAGTTTGGCCGCCACAGCCTTCGCAGTGGAAAAATCATCATCAATAACAATGGGGTGCCCCACCACACTATTTGTGGAACACGCCCTCTTTGCCATTCTGAACAAGTCCAAATCAACATTGACCACACAAAGAGCATCAGGATATGAGATAATACTATCTAGACCGGAATTAACAATTGTAAGGTGCAGCCATGTAAATCCAGTGAGATTTATAGCAGAAGTAGATGAAGATGGTGACTATGCTCATGATTGGACACAGGCAATAGAACTGTACTCCAGCACAAGAAAGGTTGAGGAAAATACCCTAGGGGGGCCATAATGTACATTGATGGGTCCTCAACAATTGACCAGACTGACGGGGTAAGAAGGACAGGAGCAGCAGTGGTTAAGTTAACAGAGGATTGGATGTGTGTACCAGTGAAATGTGTACAGCTGCCACAAAATTACTCAGCTCAAGCGGCAGAACTGGTCCCCCTAATTTTGGCACTAAAGGAAAGCTATGATAAAAGGGTAACAATATATTCAGACAGTGCATATGTAACTTCAACGGTACACTCAGGATTAATACAATGGCAACAGAGAGGTTTCAGAAGAGCAGATGGTACCCAGGTGCAACACGCCCTTTTACTTGCTGAACTGATTGAAGTAATTAATGATCCTAAAGAAATAGCCCTGGTAAAGTGTCAGGCACACACTAACGGGGATGACCCCATTTCAAAAGGTAATGAAACAGCAGATGCGCATGCCAAGCATGCTGCATACTTTGGTGAAATGTGGACCCTCCCAGAAAAACAAGAAGACAAAGGGAGGGCGGGAGCAAGACAAATGCTGATGAAGGAGTGATACACACACATCCCTGAAACACAGATACTGGAATTACAGGCAGCAGCACCTATGGCAGAAAAGGAGCTGTGGGTAAAAAGAGGGTGCACAATGTCCCCCACAGATGTATTACGGCATCAGAATAATACAGGCAAGGTTGTGATGCCCCTAGCACTATTGAAAACAGCCCTAACTCAGCTACACCATCCAACACACACAGGAAAGGAAGTGATTGCAGCAAGAATAAAGGAAGACTGGTTTTGCCCCCAGTTAAATTCACATGTTGCAAACTTCATTAGCAGATGCCTAACATGCCAACAGTTCACAGCTGGTCACATGCTGCAAGTGATAAAAGGTACTATACCCCGACCAGTAGGACCCTTCCTGCACCTACACATTGGGCCTCATTATGACCCTGGAGGTAACCATGGCGCTATTTGCGCCATGGTTGCCTCCAAAACCTTACCGATTCCGCCATGGTGAATGGAGCAATTACCGCCCCATTCCAAGGTTGGCAGGGGTGGTAATTCCCCATTCACCATGGCCCTTCCCCATTCCCATTTTAGCCCCAATGGGGCTCAATGGGAATGGGGAAGTCGGTAATAATGGTACTGCAAATTTCGGTACCGTTATTACCTCTAAAGTCCCTTTGCGGGTCCCGTCCTTAATGGCTGGTCAGTAAGGGATTACCAGCACCGGTGCCCTTACCGGTACCGGTAATCCCTTACCGCCCGGGTCATAATGAGGACCATTGACTACATTGACATGATCAATGTATGTCAAGGACACAGATACATGATTGTAGTGCTATTCCCATTTTCAAGGTGGGTAGAGGCTGGGCCCTGCTCTCATGCAGATGCTTTCAGAGCATCAAGGTTTCTAGTGTGGGAGGTTTTTCCCAGGCGGGGAGTTTGCCAGGTGCTGCGGTCACCCAACGGCCCACACTTCGCAAACGAGATGTTTCAACACATAACTATATTACTTGGCATCAAACACAAGTTTGCATGCGTGCATCACCTACAGGCCAACGGTGTCTGTGAACGCCTGAACGGCCTCCTGAAAGAAGAAATTACGGAAATACAACAGGCAACTAAGAAAAGCTGATTGTACTGTCCCCCCTTGGCTCTGTTTGAGTTAAGGAATAGGCCAGGTTCAGATCCCCACCTCACACCCCATGAGGTGGTGACTGGACGTCAGATGCGCCTTCCCTTAATGCCCCAATCAAGGGCCTTGACAGACTATGACAGCTCTGCAAATGTTTTTGGTGATGAAATGTACTAATATGTGTCTTCCTTGATTACTAGTGTTGCCTTTATCTCTTGGCAGCTCGAGCGCACGCGGGGCGGGTCGAAGACTACTGAACAAGACGAAAAAGATAAGGAACAGGAACAAGAAAAAAATTGGACAATTGCAGAAGGAGACTACGTTCTCCTCCACAACTTTAACAGACTGTGGAACAGCCCCTGTTTCACGGGGCCCCACCAGGTGGAAGAAGTATCTCCTCGAGCTGTGAAGTTGCGTGATAAAAAAGTGTGGAGCCACTTATATGATGTCAAGCCCTACAAAGATCTGACCCGCCCTTGCGTTGACGACAGGGCCAACGCAGCAACAACAACAACGAAGGACAGCACAGCAGCATATGCACCAAAGGACAATTGTGACACTGCCCCTGACCCCTACCCACCCACAGACTCTAAAACATTTGAACATTCGCCCACAACTCACCCTATGGTAACAAGATCTCAGGTCAAAAATATCCCTGCCCCAGCCAGCCCGCCCAAGCCACTACCCGAATAAAGGACATTGCCTGATATTATGTAACAATTGCACCACACTTGCATGTTCTCTCTCTTTCTTTTTGTCTCGCACATGAGGGTATTGCGCAAAAATGTTTATGTATAAGGATAAGTGAAAAGACTAACATTGCGTTTGTTGCCACAGACGATAACAGCCCAGAAGCTCTGTCACACCAATTTGTACACGCAATAAAAACACCACAATATCCAGGAGGAAGGTACGTGTGTATTACAACACATTCATTTTGGCCATAGAACAATCATTTCCACATCTCCACGAGCACCTACTGGCTCTGAGAGATAGGTCACTGAGATTAGCATGGGAAAAGCTTTTCGCCTGGGCACTAAACGACTACCTGATAGGGAGATCTTAACAACTAACACATTAACGCATATTTTCATAAATTTTCAGGCGGGCATCTTTAACATCGCAAGGAATAAGCTGCAGGACCGCAGCAAAGGTAAAACTAAAATGCCAGTGATATTAGGTATTGTAATAAAAATTGTAGGTGTGTTGGTCATCACTGGTCTACTCGCTACCTCTGTCTGGCAGAAACGCTATGCTTCTCGAATTATGGCTTTACCCAAAACTAATATACCCCCTCCCATAGCTGCAACAGGTATGGTGTCAGGTGGTACAGTAACTCAAGAGGTTATGGGAATAGAGTTAAACGCAGTACATACACAGATAATAGTGAGATTGACACATACCTCACAGATTCAGCACACATCACTAACAACATGTGGTATCAACACATGTCAAAAATTGGTAAGCAGACAACTAAGGACAACTGCTATGTGTGCTTATTGATCCCATACGCCATGAGTGCATTGAGGACGTTTGTGGCTAATGAAGTACCAGCAAGGACAGTAGAATGCCTAATATAAATGGCCCTGTTCCACACAAGAGGACGATTCAAAGGGGCAGTGGTATCATTGCAATGGAAGACAAGAGACTCATACCCATATGAAAATAACTTCTTAAAAATGCTTAAGATGTACAACAGCTATCGCCTACACACACAAGGGTTCAGATACATAACAGATGGCCCTGATAAAGGAGAAACAAAGAAAGTAACATTAGAATACCTGCCGTGTGACTGGTATGCAAATGAAATTGCAGGTGAACAAGGTTGTTGGGAAATAGCCCTCATTGTAATATATGGAAAGATATACACCAATGAAGGATGGACAGATGGAGTGGTGGGGAGCAATATGGTAACAAACAAAAATGCGAACTCAATCAACGAAACAAACCATAAGTGTTGGATGGACTGGGTAAAAAATGTACTACTGTTAACATGGCTGGAGAAAGACGAAGACCCAATAACTATACTACCTCTAAATGCACCCACACTGTGCTATCAACACAACGGTGATGTTGATGTTGGAAACAACAACAACTGCAAAAGTACAATACTGATACCTGAGGGGGGTGCAGGCACAGCAGTGATAATGGATCACTATTGGGCCTGTGGTAATAAGGCATACCACACATTGCCTCCATCATGGAATGGGATATGCACTATGGTACATGTCAACGTACCATCTCTGGTCGTGCCTCAGAAACACGTCAATACAGCCAACTTCCCCAAGATGGATGAAGGAAATAAGAGCAGGAAAAGATCTCTGAAGGTTGAAGAAGATGATGAGAAAAGGGACACAATAATTATGTCGAGAGTGAAAAGACAAGGAGAACCACTGACGGGAAACTACCTGTGGGGAAGATCGGCGACTGCTCTCACCTCCATTCCACCAGAACACAGACTATTTAGCAGAGCAGCAATGTTCTTATCATCAATAATGCACCCAGGACTGCAGGCATATGCAAATGCAAAATGGCTCCAGATAACACGGTGGGAGCTGATGATGACGATTAATTCAACTGTCAATGGATTTAACGCAATAAAAGAAGAACTGAGGGCGGTATGGATGGTTGCACTACAAAACAGATATGTGCTGGACCTCCTCACGGCAATGGAAGGAGGAGTTTGTGCAACAATTGGACAATCATGTTGCACGTTTAGCCCTGCTAATGACGCAGATAATGGAACTCTTACTGATGCAGTAACAGAACTTGCCGTGATGGACTCGAAAATGGTTGAAGAAAGTAAATGAGTAAAGAAAGATGGTAGCTGGATCTCCTTTCTATGGTCGTGGATGCCCTCCTGGCTATCAGATGGACTGAAATTGATAATTGGCTGTTTAATAGTAGGGATGGCTGTGTTAATAGGAATATGGATTTGGAAAGCAAGAAAAGCACGTACAACGGATGAGATGATGGAGATGGTCGGCATGCACGCCCTGCTACCAGCCGAAGACGACAAGCACACAGACATGATTATGCAAGAAAGGGAAAGGTTGCGCAAACAGATATTTGAAAATCACCTAGACCCGCCATCCGTTAAGGTGGAGAACCCAAGGAACCCGAGGAGGTATGTTGGAAGATGGGTGTACTGTAAACCCGGCGGCGGATGTGTCTATATGCACTGGTCATTTGAAGATCATGTCTACCACTGCGGACACCTGGCTGGAATAACGAAAGTATGGACATTAAAAAGAGAGTAGAGATAAGAAATAGGATGATTTTGTGGTCGACAAGTCGACCAGAGGGGGGACTGAAGTGGGAGAATGGGATAACACCCTCCCCCCAATTTCATCCAGAAGCCGACGCCTGCAACATGGATCAGCTCGACTAAAACAAATATCCACATCGGTAGAGATGCCATGACGACATAGCCAACAGACAAGAACACACATGCCACCATGCATACTGGTCATTCACACACCAACCCACGCGAAGAACATGCTCAGTGCTATGACGTCACGGACTGACATATCCACAGACATGCATCGTTGTTATTTTTCACACAGGCATTCTTCAGCACTGTAGAAATGAAAGACGCCTGAAGAGCTTGTGTATATGCTTGCTGATGCTTTCTTGCTTCCTGTCTTTATGAGGACGATACCATGTATACCTAATGTTGCGTATGATGCTTTGTCACCCTGCGACCCCCGTAATATGGATTCTGTACCGCCACCCATGAACTAGGCCCAAGTAGGCCGCAGAGCAAAAATCCTCAGGTAGGAGCCTCGTAAACAAAAATCCTCCCCCGAACGAAATACAAGAGCTGACCATGCAGAACAAGCCCCCAACGAGAGACCCGCAGCCAAGGCCACGATGTTGCAAACCGCATGCCGCACGCCCAGCGCCAAGGTTACATCTGCAGGTGCCAAGCCCTCAGAGACAGAATACAAAAACTAATGCTCATAATTCTACTCCAGCTACGGTCTCCCCACACATGACCAAGCCAAACTGACAAGGTGCCAAACCTATGAGACGGAGAACCGCCAGGGTCCCATGTCTGGGACATAATCTGCAACAACGAAGCAATAAGTTGGGCAACTACAGCGATGGGAAAGACCTGCCCACCAGCCCATAAGCCAACCTGTCCATTGTCCGCACAAACACATAGTTACACATTGTTGCTAATGTCAGGTGCACCGCGAGCTGGGAACGGCGGTGGTCCCAGGCTTGGGGGCTCGTGGGAGAACCAATCAGAATACAAGGGGCACATCACTGACGCCATTACTCCTAGCCAATCACCAAGGGTCCCCTTGTAACAATTCCAATGTAGCAACTATTAGGAACAGCCCAAGTGTACCACCTGACCCGTCCTCGTCCACTAATATCTCTTCCTATAGGGGATGTATACTAACTCTACCACTCGGGGAACCAACCCGAAGTGGCGATAGGTTTTGTGATGATTTTTCCCAGGTGACGCAAGTAGCGTGTCATACTGCTGCAAAAAGGGCCTGCGAGCCCCACTAATGATGAGAGCCTCACCGGATGCATACGGTCTGAGCGTATCCCTGCCATTACTCTAACAAACAGCAGTAATAGCCTTGCTCCTTGTGTGTGTGTGTCATACTCCTTTTGGGACACGGGAGGAGTTGGGGCCTCCTCAGCTCAGAGATTTGCGGACGGCTCTGCCGGCCCCCGGGAGATCACCCCGACAAGATCAAGAGCTGGCAGCCGAGATGGGGCTTCGTTTATGTTCCAAGCCAACCAGTGACAAGGTAACCACTGTGGATGGAACAGAAATCGCTTCCGGACCAGTAACCCAGTGCACAGCCGGAGTAACCTTGCTGTGTCAGATTGGACATCGGGAGAGTATCTCGTTCCATCTCATTAAGGCACCTCAGTTCCGGTTAATACTAGGATTTCCATGGTTAGTTGCTCACAACCCTTTGATAGACTGGCGGGCATGGAAATTAACCTTCCCCAGCGACTGCTCCCCTGCCTGCTATTATCCAGAGCAGAAACCCGACTTCTGTATCTCCATGACTCCCGGAGTGGCAGTATCAACCCTAGGAGTAACTAATGCCTTGCCAGCTGAATACCACGATTTCCAGGATGTATTCCAAAAAGTCCAAGCTAACACGTTACCACCGCACAGGCCCTATGACTGTCAGATTGACCTTGTGCCAGGTATGCAAATACCTTGCTGCAGGATCTACGCACTGACAGAACCGGAAAACCTTCATTTGAAGTCCTATTTAGACCAGTACCTTGCAAACAGAAATCGAAATCCCCGGCTGCCAGTCCTTTGTTCTTCGTACCGAAGAAGGAAGGGGACTTGAGGACCTGTATTGATTATCGCGCGATAAACTAGATTACCGTGAAGAACCGCTACCCCTTGCCACTTATCCCTGAAATGCTAGACCAAGTTAAAGATGCCCAGATTGATACTAAATTGGATCTGCAAGGAGCGTACCACCTGGTTCGAGTCAGAAGCGGTGACGAGTGGAAAACCGCTTTCTGTTCCAAATACGGCTTGTATGAATATCAAGTCATGCCCTTCGGGTTGTGCAACGCTCCTGCAGCATTTCAATATTTCATGAATGACGTCTTGAGAGAATTAATCGACGTTTGTGCCTTAGTGTGCATAGATGACATCCTTGTGTACTCAGCCTCGAAACAAGATCATATCAGGCATGTTCGTTCAGTCCTCACCAAGCTCCGCCAACATCGTTTATATGCAAAGCTTGAGAAATGCTTTTTTCACGTCACCGAAGTAGAGTTTCTTGGCATCAGAATGGATGTACATAAAGTAGATGCCATTTTGAAATGGCCATCACTGACGTCTCTGAAAGGAACACAGAGCATGCTGGGCTTTGCAAACTTTTATCGCCGGTTTATTCCAGACTTCTCTCAGGTTGTGCACCCGATCACTGTACTACTACGAAAAAACAACAAAAAGTTTGCTTGGACCGAGGAAGCAGAAAAGACTTTTCAGGAACTTAAACAAAGATTTACCTCCGCCTCAATCCTGCAACATCCTCGCCCAGACCTTCCTTATGTCGTTGAAACTGATGCTTCCAGTATGGCAATCGGGGCTGTCCTTTCACAGAGGGACCCAGAAACTGGCCAACTCTATCCTGTGGCCTTCTGGTCAAAGAAGTTCTCACCTCCGGAAGTTAATTATGCCATCACAGACAAAGAACTCCTGGCCATAAAATCCACTTTCAAAGCATGGCAGCACTATCTTCTGGGGGCTAGACACACCATTACCGTGATCACAGACCACTGAAACCTACAATATCTCAAAACAGCCAAAAGCAGTCCTCACGCCAGTTGCGGTGGGCCCTTTTCTTCGCCGAATATGACTATGTAATCACGTTTCAACCAGGAGTCAAGAATGGAAAGGCTGATGCCTTATCTTGTATGGGCATAGATGAAACTACAGACACAGCCCCAGACCCGGTACCCATTACACCTGAATACGAACTCTTGGGTATCACAACAGCCTTAACACAAGCAGAGCTACGAGATGAAATTCTGCGGACAATGAACCCTGATGCTTACCTTGCATGGCAAACTCAAGGAGACCAATATTCCATGAAGGACCAACTACCCTTTTTTAGGGATCGGCTATATGTTCCCAAGAAGGAATTACAACAGCAAATAATTTCTGATTATCACAACTCACTAATCGAAGGACACCCTGGGATCACCAAAACCCTAGCCAAAGTGAAAAGGAACTTTTGGTGGCACACCTGGCGTAAGGACGTCATCCAGTACATTCAGTCTTGCAGAGTCTGTGCACAAAACAAATCACAAAAGCAAAAACCATCTGGTCTCCTACATCCATTGGACATTCCTCCCACTCCATGGCACACTCTTTCCCTTGACTTCATCACTAATCTACCTCCCAGTCAAGGGTTTAACACCATTCTCGTAGTTGTGGACTTATTGTCTAAAATGGCACATTTTATTCCTCTTAAAGGCCTCCCAGACGCATCCACTTTAGCAAAAGTGTTTTTGGTGAACATTGTTAGGCTACATGGCTTCCCATCCGTCGGGGTCTCTCATCGAGGCAGCATGTTTGTATCCA
The DNA here is from genome assembly GCF_040938575.1 of Ambystoma mexicanum. Classification (NCBI taxonomy): domain Eukaryota; kingdom Metazoa; phylum Chordata; class Amphibia; order Caudata; family Ambystomatidae; genus Ambystoma; species Ambystoma mexicanum. The sequence goes on along the minus strand of NC_090929.1, from coordinate 1,556,940,606 downwards.
ACTTTTGGAGAAAATGCTGTGCAATGGCACAGATCGACATCCGGTTATCTACCATTCACCATCCCCAAACGGACAGCCAAACCGAGAGAACCAATCAGACCCTCGAGCAGTATTTACGGTGCATGCGGCACCAGGAATTACGCGATTGGAAGGATTTACTATGGATAGCTGAGTATGCATATAACAACTCCTTGCATTCGAGCACAGGACAAAATCCTTTTTATACCCTTTATGGCAGACATCCACGTATCTCAGAACTCGACCTTCACACAATTATTACTCAAGCTTTCAGAAAGGCGAAGGAACATCTCATTCATGCCAAAGAAAAACAAAAGCAGTTCGCCGACCAACACCAAAAGAAGGCTCCTGACTACCAAGTGGGCGACAAGGTTTGGTTAGCCGCAAAATTTTTACCCATTAAAGGAACGCAGACTTTCCATCCTCATTGCGTAGGGCCTTATACCATCAAGGCAATTATCAATCCGGCAGCCGTCAAACTGGACTTACCACCTAACCTACAGATCCACCCAGTATTTCATGTGTCCCTCTTAAATCAATTCAACCGGGTACGCGGATTGGGACACCACCAAAACATATACTTATTGACGGAGAACCTGAATTCGAAGTCAAAGATATCCTGGACTCCAAATACTCTAGATCTAAATTGTATGACCTTGCCGATTGAAAAGGATTTGGATCCCAAGATAGATCCTGGGAGCCCAGTGAAAGCATCCATGCACAGCGACTAATCAGGAGGTTTCATCAGAAGTTCCCAACTAAACCAGGACCAGACAGAAGGAATACCACGGGAGGCGCCTTGGGGGGGAGTGTTGTCACGACCCTCATCCCAGATCCCCACTGGCAAGTCTATTTGCCAGGTGGAATGAGCACTCGGATCTCAAATAAGACCTGGCACCCTCTTCCCAGGCCCTCTTGGGCCAGTCCTGGCGCCTTTGACACCAGGCTCATACATCGTGAGAGACATGTGTTCAGGAACTACTTTTTAAGCTATGAGCCAACATGGAGGCATCCACATAGCTTGGTTCTAGGAACCAAGCTATGCGGTATAGTGTTTTGGGTGTGGTGGCCTATGGACTACTTTACCTGGACTACTTTGTTGGGGCTATTTAAAACCACACCCAGACAAGAGCACGTGCTTTTCGTTACTTTGCAGTCTGCAACGTGACGCTCACTGTGTTCAAATAGCTTCCGAGCCTGGGGAAAACCAACCTGCAGAAAGACAAAAGAACATCATTAGCAGCAGCATCTTACCTGCATTCTTCATCTTCATTTGCTCTCAGCTCCTGAACAGCTCAGTTGGATCAGCGTGCCTCCTGTACCAAAGGACCTGAAAGAAGAGAAAAGACAACATTAAAGGAGGCATCATAGACATAGCAAGGTACAAACTTTTCGAAACATTTACCTGGCTGGTCGCCTTCCGGTCGGCATCGCTTCGAGAATCCACACTGTTTGAGAGCACTCCGCGACCTACAGAAAAGAAGGAAACTACTTGGATCAACCCGCCCTAAACACAGCCCTCCTGTAATTCCAGGCGGAACCTGCACCGCGGACCACACCTGGGGACCATAGAGAAGGATACCAGCGACCAACTGGCTGGGTGGCGTCCCCGTGGATTCCAGGTGAGCGTAACAGGGGTTCCAGGAGAAGGGCGTGATATGAGTGGTATATTTTTCAGAATAAAGAATGTTTAGACAAAAATAAATAAGGATTTCAGTTGTGCACTACATGCTAGGCGTTGACTTGGGTGTGTGCCGGATTGAAATCACTTACAGTCTCAGTAATGTTAAGCCAGGGAAAACAGACCGGCTTAAGAAAGAGGGTTGATATCTATCGATAGAAATCGATATAAGGTGTTCCTCACAATGACCCTTCAGCATACGGACACAGCAGTGTTAAAAATGGAGTACCAAATAGACTCTAACTGTTGTTAGCCTGTAGTGTAACATTGCCAGGAGAGCCTTCTTACTTATAAAGTTCAACTTCATGCACCCTATATTTTGATTTTACAGTTTTACATAAACGTGTGAGAAGTGCAGCCTTCTGGGTATTAGTGTTCCGCCACCCTCCTTGTCAGAAATACATTTAAAACAAAAGTGCTACCAAACACTGTAATATGTAATTCATTGCACTTTTAATAGAAAAGTGGCTGCAGCTCTTAAGTGCTACTGTGCTGATGAAGCCAAGAGACACTGTCTCTTCAACATCTCTTTCTACCTCTACAGCAGAGCAACATTATTTATGAATGTTTGGCTTTCTGGTGATACATATTCTGTACATTGCTTTTAATATAAGACTTGTAAATTACATAAACCACATGATAAATCAATCGGACAACCTAAAAGAGCTCCTTTTAGAAACATGTTAACTAAAAGAGGAACATGTATTTCCAGTTGGTTTGAGAACAAACAATAACACATATCTGATAAAACAAAATAGGGCAGGTATGCAAATTACATGGTCTAGAGTACATACACATGCACTGTTTTCCAGGGTAAAATGTACAATTTAAAGAAGGACAACCTGTGCATTTACAGAAAAGTGGACTCTGGATTCAGGGAGATACCTATTTCATGAGATGCTAGCGATGCTTTAATCAATGGATGGCACAAGCAGGGATTAAGATGAGAGATGTCAAGTTTCGGAAGCACTCAAACTGTGCTCATGGTCTTTTTTGCTATCCAGTGCTCCACGCTGAACAATTTCAAATCTGCATTGCCCATAGCTCATGGGGAAGAAAGCAATCCGCACTGGGAGGTGAAGGGATACCACTGTGCAGTCTTGTGAATTTGAGCAGTCAGTATAAACAATATGGTGTAGAGTCTCACAAATGTTTTCTGCACATGCAAGTGGAAAATAACTTCCACTTTTTTCAGACATACTTATTCACATTAGTGAATCTTTTTATTTTTATTGCATTTTATTGTTTTTTAGCAAGATAAGCCTTTAACAAAATTTAAAACAAGGAACCACAAAGCGAACTCATTTCATCAATATCTCACACAATACACTTTCAAATGTAAAGCATGGTGCTACACAGTTCATCTAAAAGGCACACATAGAATCCATTCATAATAATCTTAAAACAGGTATCAATACAATATTTCCTACTCATCTTTCCTATAAACACATACAATACACATGGAGTTCTTTACTCTTCCTTGATCAACTTAATGTTAAACTTTCCACAAAACCCATCACTGCTAAAACCATGCTGGTTCTTTCCACCAAGAAGTCATTCCAAAACCCTTCCATACCATCTGGAAACCGCATATCCATACATTTACTAAAGTGCACAATACGATTTCCCGACAGTGCCTTAGAAGGTGGCACAAGATGGAAGCGATGTGCTGGTACAACAGTATCTCCATGATATCTGCATTAGTCAATCATCATGCATACATTATTGTGCCAACACAGTGGGCCTCATAAATCAGCTGGTCTGGTAATAAAGTGCTGGCATACATGCATACCAGTACTTTACCGGACTGGCAGACTACAGGTGTGCTGCTGGGGCACCTGAGTTACCTCCAGCTAAAAGCTGGCGGTAAGGCAACCAGCAAAAAAAGCTGTCACTAGCAGCTCTGGTATTGCCAGTGCCAGTAACAACAGCAAATCCCCTCATGGAGTCCTATGGGACGCCATGACAGGGGATTAACACTGTAACTCCAGCACTTGCAATCTGGCAGCAGTGCTGCCGGGCCGAGTGCCAGAAATGATAATAGCCTTTGGCAGTATCCCGCCAGCTTTACCGCCAGGATATTATAGGATATAATGAGGCCCACAGATCGCTGCAGTGAACTAGTGTGCACTCAAAACCCAACAAGGAAGAGTGCAAGATGAGGGACATGTCCACTTGCAAGCCTGTCCCTGATTCACGCAGGGATGGGCTTGCAAATGTGTCTGTGTTTGCACTCAGTCCCCTGCACCTGATCTCCCATGATACCGACCAGATGATGGGAAATACCACATCTGATGGCTGTATCTTAAAACACACGGCCTGGATTGCTATACGCGAACTAGAAATGCTAATGCTGTATGTGAATATTGTATTCCTTTTACATTTTCATTTCCCAAACATAGGTGTGAATGTAATAAAATTACATTTGCAAATGCACTCAAGGCCCCATGTGACAGGGGATTCGAACCTAGACGGACATCCACATTTTGCCAGTGAACAAATGCATATTCAGATGTTGGAACCCACCCGACAACTGAATATTGATTTTCTTGCTGTGAGTCCCTTGTGCTAGTAGTCACCCTCTGCTATACCATGCAAGGTCTCTTCACGCATAAGGGATTTGCACTGTGAAATGCGAGTGCACAGCTGTAAGAGCAAAGTGACCTTGCATCCCTTTGCAAATTGATTTTTGAGACTGAAATGCTATACATTCTGGGCTCTTGGTTTCTTTATAAATCAATTCACTTTTGGCAAATCAAACACAGAATCAATATCAAGTTATATGGGAAACTGCACTACCCTTTCTTACAATTAATCAAATTGTAATAAAAGGGCCTTTCTCCACTATGCTGCTGTTTTACAATAATTGTTCGAACTTATTCATTTCATTGCCAGTGGTGCCCCACTCATAATTATGCAAAGCCAGTTCCAGTGGTCTGGGCATCTATCTTTCACACAGAAATGCTTCTGTCTCATTAATTATTCTCCAAACACAGAAAAGAGGGTCCTCATTCACAGCTCATTCTGGTTGTGAGCATGAGAACACACAGTCAGGGGTGAGAGAGCTGATACCCTTGGACCACAGGAACTCAGCACATGCTGCCTTCATACCCATAGGATCACAGGCATTTTGCTACAACTGAGATATCTAGCAAGGCACCTTCTACATCAGCCATAATAGAATAAGTATGTCTCTCCCACCTCTTCTCTGCCACTTTTTGTTTCTACGCCATCCTGTTGCTCTAACCCTTTCTACTCTACACTCCTTCCCTGATTCTCTCCTTCGTCTCTCATTATAATACGTAGTTTCACATTTCTACCTGGGACCAAGAAGCATGCCAAGACCATATGTTCATGTTCAAAGCTTTTTTAGGAAAACATTTACAAGTCGGGCCAACTTGAATGAAGCAAGAATATTCCAAAACCAAAATCTGTCAAGATTGTTCTTCCCTTCCTCCCCTGTCTCTAGGAGGTTTCCCAATGACCTCCCCATGCACCCTGGTAATCACACTTGCCACTTCCTGTTGATCCTGGATCTCCTTCCCATTTTCTTGAAGTTCCCATAAAGTGGCCATTCACTGCTCTGGGCCTTTTAAGTTTCCCAAATGCGTCTTCGGATCACTGTCTAGTTACAGGCTTTCTAGAGTCCTACATCTGATGAGGATCTCTTGTGCGTAGTCCTACAAGCAGAAAGGTAGGTAAGAGAAGCCAACAGGGACAGATGGAGAGGTATCCGTTAAGGCCTGCCGTGTCTGGGTCACTTCCGCTGTTCTTCCCTCTCATCATTTTGCTCTTCTCTTATCCTTTCCTCTGTGGTCCACTTTTGTTTCTCCTCTCGCCTTATGGTCCTCCCTAGGGCTCACCCAGTCTGCTGAAACCATCCCATTCTGTTTAAATGTAGGACTGATCTCCTCTTCCTCCAGGCTATTGTCCCCTTTTGATGTTATTTCTTCTTATGCCCCTCCATTTCCACCTGCTGTTATCACCACCTACTTCTTCTCCCCTGGTTTCATCACCTCCTCTTAGCAATTAGCTTCAGCTCCTAATGTTATCACCTACTCTTGATGTCACAACTTGTTGACTACCAAATTCTCTTCCAGATGTTATCACCTCTTCCTCTCCTCTGATATTATCTCCTCCCTCTCCGCTCTTGATGCTACCACCTCCTACCTCTCTCTTGATATTACACCTTCCCCCTCTTGATATTACACCCATGTTTCCTCCTCCACCTTTGCCCTTAATGCTAATACCTCATCCTTCCCTCTTGATGTTCCCTCTTCCTCCTTCACTCTTGTTTGTACCACCTCCTCCCTTCTCAATGTTATCACGTTGGGACTATCACCTTGCCCTCCAGATGTTAATGCCTCCTTCTTCTTTCCTAGTCTTTCTTAACATAAATATAACCCAAGACTATTTCCCTAAAGCAAACGGATGCTGAAAAACTGTGACCTTAACTGTTCCTTTTAAGTGTGAGGCAGATTGGTCTGTGTAGTGCAAATCAAAGACCAATGGAGACTGTTCCAAGTTTAAGTGATATAGGCACCATAAGAATGCATCATTTTAGTTATAATTGCCACCTCTTACGGCTACCACAACAACGGTACACCTGCAGGATGCAGGTAATCACCTGCACACCTGGAGATAGCACTCACCACTTTAAGCATTTGAGTACATTCCACCCAAAGACTGGGTTTTCACCAATGCCAAGTGAAAACAGGAGATGCAGAATGCACCATTTTAAAATGGAACATTGTTTCTGAAAGGGATGACCATTTTTCTCAGCCTGCCCTGCTTGCGGGTTTCCTGACACTGCTGTTTGTGGCCCCAAACGTTTGTTTTTTATTCGCGTGTGAAACCCATGAGCCACAGGTCAGTTGACAGCTCTGGAAATGGCCCTTGACCATCATTAGGATTACCACCACGGGTGCTGGCATACTTTATAAAAGAAGTGAACATTAAGGCCATCTGTCCGGCATGCATGGCGTAAATTGATTGCCATGGCTATGTGGTTACAGTGATGATAGCAATACGCCTGCCCTGGCAAAATCATGGGCCAAATATGCGGGGTACTATGGATGAGAAGGTAGAGTATATTGGGGGAGAACAGCGGGAGGCATGGGCATCCGGTGTGAAAAGCAAAATGGAATGACCTCTGGGATGTGCTCGGATAATGTGCCAGGAAGCAGGCTGCACAATACACAAAGGACAAAGGATACATGCGAATAGGCTTTGAGCCAATGTGCAGCTCAAATGGAGCAGGCTTTCATGGACATTTAAAGCATGTGTTTAAAGCATGCTGATTGGGCTGCTCATGTTCCAAAAGACATTTGCTCAAGATGGTGGTGCCCTTACACTTTTCTTCTTTTATTCAAGCTACATATACGTTACTTGATTTCTAAACCCTAAAGTACAATTACAACTTTTTTTGTTTGGATTGTTTGCATCAATAGATTTAGCAGTAAGGAGTCTTTGCCCCACATTTACACCTGGGAAAGAAGGGCCCTTGGCCAATCAGGTAGATGGGAAAACTGGTGGGAAAATAAATACACGTATTCGGACTCTGGATGGATCCCCGTGGTTTGAATTGCTATCACCCCCCAGTTGGGGTTGATTCCAGAGCCCGGGTTCAGGCTGGCGGCCCATTACCAGCCATGATACGCCCCCCAACATGTGTGGGATTACTACATTAAATGAGCTGTGTGCTCTACCTGACTTCCAGCATTACTAAAGATCATCAGCAATTCAACATCGCAGGGCATTTTAGGTGGCAATTTACCCCATGTCTTTAATTCCATTCTCCTTAATTGCATGACAATTCCACAAGGTCTCTCTGGTCTTGTGTTCAAATTAAATCATTCACTATTTTCAAGCTTCTTTTGCATTTTTGAGTGATATAGTGGGGCATGTATACAATACGTAATGCAGCAATTCAGTGAAGTTAAAAAAACATCCCTCCCAGTTGTATATAATGATTATTACTAGAAGGGAGGGATGAAAGTCTGCATTCTGATTGTGGGCCAGCAACAGGATACTGCAGCGCATCAACAATGTGAATGTCACAAAATGGAACAAAAATGTGCAAACATGCTCTTAAATGCTACTGATCCATAGTTACTTGCAGGGACAACAACTTAATGTAATGCATATGTGCCAGGAATCGCTACCTATGCTTTCTTCAGAAATCAATCAATCACAGATAATGTCACAATATTAAACATATGTGTTTAGAACATGCAGTTTGTGACGAATATCTACATCAAGTAGAAATGTGAAAAAGGATTTTGGGGAAGACCTCAGTTCTGGTGAATGGCACACCATTTTTTAACATTTGCTTCAGATGCCTACGCTTAGACTACTGTTTTGGAAGGAAACAGGGTGGCATGGTTTTTACATTAAATTAGGGGTCTGCAACCATTGGCTCGCCTGTTGTTTTGAACAACAACTCCAATCAGCCCTATTGAGCATAATCAATTGTGAGGGTTCATGGGATGCATAGTTTAAAACATCTAGGGAGCTGCAGGTTGCTGACCCTTGAATTAAAGTGAATATTAGAGGGACTAAATAAAATGTCTTGGGCATTACATGTGTCATGCCCTGGGTGTTAGGTTTCTTCAGATTCCTGTCATTACATCTTTTGGTCATGCCCCACCCCCTCTTTTAGTCATGCCCCCCCACCCCTCCCCAGCCGCCCCGCAAGGTTTTAGTTTGAAATGTTGGTCAAGAACAATGGGTGGATTCAACAATTTTTTACATACACAATTTTATTCAACAAAAAGCATCAAACAACATAACAACATCTAAGCACGTGACACAATAAGGTGCTCATTTTAGATTCGCTTTGGTGTTAAAGAAGGTGAAAAATAGCACACGTAAAGCTTTTACACTTGGTTTAACTTAAGTGCCAAGGATGAGTATACTCGTCCTTTTTGTATATACTTGCATAATAGCCTGGCAGTTAATGGGTTAATGCAACATTTACCCCACTGGGCAATTTTAAAGCATTGGTGAGGCAGCGCAGGGCAGGGATTGAAATGTACAAATCTTCCACCTGCATGTGCCCCACCTCACAAATGTAGGAGCATCTCCACCCACATCCGGTTTTGATGCTAGCAAGGAGGCTTTGGATTCCTGTGCAATCCTACTTCCTATAGCACCTGTTGCCATAGAAATACATGTAAATGGCCCTCACCATGCATGTGCATGATGGGAGGCATTACAGACTGCATGCATTATTAGTTGTTCCAATACACCGACTCTAAGGACTATCCAGATTTATGTTCATGTTAAACGCATTCAGAGTCATTTTATTTAAGAACGTGCTAATTGCATGCATGGGATTGCTAACATTAGCACATACGTGCTGTTTAGTTCCTAGCATGGTATTTTGAACTTTTGTAAGGCAGAGTGCAAAAGTGAAGAGTAAAACCTGGTGAAATGCCCTTTACTGTCTGGGTTTATGCCCCATTTTGTAAATAATGTAAAAGGATTCTGAAAATGAGGCTTTGCAGATGGCATTTACAGTGACATTCTAAAAAGGTGCTAAATTGAGGCAGATCGGAGAGGAATCCATTTGCTTTCTTATTCAGGTGGAAAATAAAGAGCACGTTGAAGACAGGGGAGTAAAGCCCGGTGGAAATGTGAATTTCACTCCACGCGCTTTCTCCCTTTTAGGGAAGGAAAATGTCTCTGACTGGTAATGGAGGGCTTAAATGTATTACACCTTGCTTTTATGCCTTGCTTTCCCCCTCCACCCTTTAGAAAATGCCCCCCCCCCCCCATGATAGTGTATGCATGAACATTCCCAGGAGCAGAATACATGCAGGGCATTCTACAAGCAGAGAGGCGCACTCGTATGCGTTCGCCTACGTGCATTTTGCAGGTAAATCTAATATGACCCTTAAGGCCAAATAACCTATCTACAGCCTTTTGACAAATGTATATATTGTCAAAACGTACCGGAGAATGGATTGGTTGGGAAATGGTCGAATTATGGCTTCTAAATGTTCATATCAAGTTATGTGTCATTGCCCCAAGCTCTGATTCCTCACAACTAAAGCTTAGTTAAAACTCTACTGACATGTAAGTGGAGAAAACATGCTGCAGCCAAAGAAGACTTAGCACGTGTGCATTGTTTTGTCCCGCATTCTCATCCATTAGAGAGCATATATTAAAACCACTTTTGCAGGGCCCAGGATTCCGTTTTCATGAGCCTTCTTTGCGTCCCTTGTTGTTGGCGGACTCAGTTCATGTGGAGTGGGCACTTTCGTCCTTTTTTACAGCGTGCACTGTCTCTGAGGAGGTTTTCTTTTATTAAGGTTTGCCTGAACCTGAGTATCTTAGCAATGTTCTTCTGGTTTTACTGTTGATTGTTTTTTTTTTATTATTTTATTCATGACTGTAATATTGTGGACTGTTGATCATTGCTGTGGTTTTTAATGGTATGTTTGGTATTACCAAAATAAACTTTTCTGATGCTGAAAACATTTTCATTCAAAATACAAGTAACAACGTTTTATTATGTCAAAAATAATAATTCAGAGCATTTTCATCCCAAAACATGTCTTTGCACTACAATTTAGGAAAAAGAGTACATTAGTACTTAGGTGCTGGTTAGTTCCTAGTGTACCATTTTAGACTTTTGTAAAGTAGAGCGCACATTTAAAGGGTGAAATGCCCTTTACTGTCTGGTTTTCTGCCTCCAGTGTAAGAGAAAGAGATTCCAGTCCTCTTAGTTCTGGAAACGAACACAATATAATAGGGAGCAGGCAGATAAGAATGTATTTTTCAAACATGTTCTGAGATGCATATAATAGGACCTTTGTCCATGGGTTTTGTTTTAATGTTTATAGGATATTGAAATCTATTGCTTCTTTTGATTACTCAGATCACAGTGAACCAATGAAAGAGAAGGAACAGTACTTATCTATAATTAGAGTGTGTCAGTGAGTTTGAATGGGCAACTATTGAGGTCCCTGGGTCCAAGTGGCATCAATTAATCTGGGGGACAAAGGAAAGACGAGTATCCAAAACTTAAAGATTTTACCGAAGTAGCAAGCTGGGAGGCGGCACCTCAATTCTTAGCTTCGTGGAAAATGTTTACAGGCGATTGATCAGACTTAGAATGTGAAGCAGAAGAAATTCACTCTTGAGGTGTTTAGTATAACAAAATGCAAAGCTATCCAAATCTCAATGTCCAACAGGCAATCTGCCGACCTCCTTAAGTCTCCTGCTGAGGGTAAATTCAAGCAAAGTTGAATACCATCAGCGTATTGGTGCATACAAACATTATGTTTAGATACAATGGGCCTCATTACGAGTCCGGACGTAGCCGTGCCAGAAAAACCGTCAGGCGGCCGCCGGACCCGTAAATACCATTCCGCCTCTGTGATTGCCGGAATCACCAGGGCATTACAACCCCGGTGACCTGATTCCGGAGGCAGAATTCTGTAAATCCCCATTCCCATGGAGACCCATAGGACTCCATGGGATGGGGACCATGGAAACACTGGTTCCGTCTATGACAGAGCCAGTGTTTCCATGTCTGCCTGCAGGACTCAGAATCCTCCGGTCCGGAAACAACGGTGGCGTTCTTTCTGGACCAGAAGGTCGTAATAGGCCCAATGTTGTAAAGACCGGAGGGGGGGTCTGCACTACCGCTCTCTATATGGTAGAGGGGAGGCACAGAGACCCCTGCCAAGATTCTCTAGTATTGGTAGACGTAGTCGAGCAATCAAGGCCTAGCTTCTCAGGAGGTGATGCGAGCAGGTTCTTAAGTACAATGTAGTCCCCAAGCACCCACAAAGGAATGTCCACACACTGTATCAGTTACAACACAGTCTTCATATAATGAATGTTTAAAGGTATGTACAAAATCACGATAACTCACTTTGTACTCTGAAAATCAGCAATGTTAAATATCTACAGTTTCTAAAATGGTAACACTAACGTTATTAGATCTCATTAAAGTGCATACAGTCAGAATGCCACACAGACCAGAATAAAGAGGAAACTAGAAGTAGAGAGAGGAAGGAAAGCAAGATGGTTGAACAATTGGCTGAACACTGGCCCCTACCGCTAGACACAGTTCTGTGTGGGGATCCCACCACCTGGGCAACCTGTAGAAGAAAGATACAAGCCCAGTCCACATATTGTTCACACTAGACTTTCCAATAGTTCTGCAACCCCAAAGTACCTTGGTGTTGTAGCGTTTTGCGTCGGGGAATCGACGGCCCTTCTTGAGTGTCCTCCCTTTCAGGCAGGAGTCATGGGTTGTCGAACGTCCGACGGAGAACAGGTCGAGCTACGACGGTGAAGTGGCCGCATCGTTCCTAGCGGTGCTCGTTGACGGGGAAGCGTAAATGTCCTGCCAGGAAGAGGCGTGCGGGGCACCTCGGTGTCGATAGTTCTGGGCTGCAAAGAGTTGAAGAACTGTGGCCCAGCAAGGGCGTTGAGTCGTCGGTGTCTCTGTGGTCTTTGGGTAGTGGGAAACCCACAGGTGGATGCTCCTCGGCGCATCGACGGTCAGGCCTTCTCCAGCAGTATACAGCAGTGACGATGCGGACTAGAGCATTCCTGGATCAATGAAGTTCTTAGGCAACGGGAGCACGGTGGCTCCAGTCACTGACGGCGGTTGTCGACAGTGGCGGACAACAGTCTGGGCGCTTCTCCTTGGAGTTCCGCAGCAATCCCGTATCGAGTCGGCAGCCTGTTGAAGGTCTGTCTACCAGGGAGCTTAGGCAAAGATCAGCTGTGCACGATGGTCCCTCGTAGCTCGGGAAGAGGGCACTTTACCAGGTCCTCTCTGGGTCAGGTCTCGAAGCACAGCAGCTTTTAGATTGCGAACGAGAGCAACAGCAATTCTTCTCGTCCAGCAGGGTTTCAAGATCAAGCTTCAGTTACTCCAATTACTCGTCGTAGTGGACGTCAGCTTCTGAACACGATTCCTAGCAGTGAGAGGTCCCCAGATATACTGTTGATCTCCCATTCATTCCGCGGGGTCACACTCAAACATCCAATCACGACTACGGTCATTTATGCAGGCAGGCAGCCAATCAGGCACACAGGGCATTCAGGCCATTCACTTCTCTCCAGACACTCACAACAAGTTATGTATATTGGAACACGTACTGAGCCATTCAACACTCCAAGCTGCATTCATACCGGTTTCGGGCAGGGCTGTCTCAACCATTGTGTCAACCACCAGATACTAGACAGCCACAACATAGAATGTGTATTCGTCACACACTCCATTCACCCAGTTCTCACCCACAGGCGTACCCACAACATACGGTCGTTGAAAAGGCTCCAGCCAGTCTGGTCGGCACTTCCCCACACTACCATATATGGAACTTCCACCCAGCAGCCAGTCAGGGGGAAGGGACAGAGGCAGGGCTTCCCGGGACTTCGGGAAGATCAAGGTAACAGGTGATGGAAGGCAAAAGGCCATGGGGGCCATTTTGTCTCCATCCGGAATCTACCGATTCCAATGACAGGGCCTGGGCATCCCAAAATGGAGGACGCTCAGGGCACCAGGCATTTCAGCACGGAGCTGCCACAAGCCCATACCCTGCTCTGTGGGTCACCCACAGGTGCCCAAAAACATACACCTGGGGCGCAGGGTTGCACCCTTACCCATGGGTGCCATAAGGGTTCACCAAACCAAAAGAGAGAGAGCTGCACTGCCAGGAGTCCCACATGAACTCCTGCGCGGAAAACACGACAGAACACACGATAAAAAGCAGTAAAGGACAAGGATACGGGGGCCCTCTCCCTCTGATGCATTTCCAGCATCACAGTCGCCCCCCTCAGACTGAGGTTAGAGTGCCTAATATCCCACGGGATAGGTACCCTCATCCAGACGGTCAACATACCTTCTGGAAAGGCCATCTGAGTTATTGTGACTCTTCCCAGGTCTGTGCTCAATGGTAAATCTAGTCCTTGCAAGCTAATGGACCACCTGAGCAGTCGGCTTTTCACCCTTCATCTGCATAAGCCACTTAAGGGGCCTATGATCTGTTTGGACCTTGAAGGTAGACCCGGTAAGGTAGGGTCTAAAATGCCTAAGTCTCCAAACTACACTAAAACATTCCTTTTCAACAGTAGCCCACCTAAATTCCCTACCCTGGAGTTGTCTACTGATGAATATGATCGGATGTTCTCTTCCTTTGTCATCCAACTGGGACAAGACCGCTCCAATTCCGGTGTCGCAAGCGTCAGTTTGAACGATAAAGGGCTTGCTGATATCAGGCGCACACAACACGGGTGCCCGACACAGACTTCCTTTCAAGCCAACGAAGGCCCTCTAACAGTCTTCCGTCCAATTAACCTTCCTCGATTGCTTGGGTGAAGTCAGAGCTGTCAGGGGTGCAGCTATGGTTCCATAGTCTGCCAAGAAATTGCGATAATACCCTGTGAGGCCCAAAAAGCCTCTCACCTGGGTTTGAGTAGTGGGAGTCTCCCAGTCCTGTACATCCTGTACTTTACCGGGGAGAGGTTGGATCTGACCCCCTCCTATCTCATGACCAAGATATTTGACTTTCCCCTGAGCTATCTGGCACTTGGTGGCCATGATAGTGAGGTTAGCCTTTTTTAATGCCTGCAACACTTTATCCAGATGAGTCAAATGCTCTTCTCAGGTGGAACTGTAGATGGCAATGTCGTCTAAGTAGGCCACACAAAAGGCCTCCAGCCCACTGAGCGCATGGTTGACTAATCTCTGGAAAGTGGCAGGGGCGTTCTTCAACCCGAAAGGCATGACTCTGAACTGGTAAAGTTCCTCCGGTGTTGAGAATGCTGTCTTTTCCTTGGCATGGTCTGTCAGAGCTATTTGCCAATAGCCTGAGGTAAGGTTGAAGGTATTCACAAATTTGGCAGCACCTATCGTGTCCATGAGCTCATTAGCCCGGGGCAGTGGGTGTGCGTCAGTTTTGGTGACGGCATTGACTCCTCGGTAGTCCACACAGAACCTCCAATCCTTGGTACCTGCCTGGGAACTTGCCTTGAGGACAAGGACCATGGGACTGGACCAGGGACTGGTTGAGGGTTCAATAACACCCAGATCTAACATCTTGACGACCTCAGCCTGGATGTGGTTCTTGATGGTATCTGACATACGGTAGCACCTGCTTTTGACAGGCACTCTGTCACCAGTGTCAATCTCGTGCCTACACCACGGTGTAAGGCCTGGTGTCAGTAAAAACAGAGAGGCGTACTGCCGGAGCAGAGCCCTGCAGGCCCTCGGCTGCTCTTTTGTCAGATCGGGAGAGAGATGTACTCCCTCCACGGAGCCATCCAGAGGGTTGAAATGTAGCAAATTAGGAAGGGGCTCACTCTCATCCTCTTCTTGCCCCGAAGCTAGCAAGAGGCATGAGACTTCGGCCCGCCTGTGGAAAGGCTTGAGCCTGTTAACATGGAATACCTGAGGGGCTACCCCAGAGGCTCCCATGTCAACCAGATAATTGACTTCGCCCATCTTGGAGATGATCCTGAAGGGTCCAGTCCATTTATCTGCCAAAGCCCGGGGCTTGGAAGGCTCCATCATGAGGGACCTTCTGTCCCGGAGTCCAATCCACTTGCGATGCTTTAAGGTGGTGCCGTTACTTATTCAATTCCTGGCTGGCCTTAAGATTCGCTGTTGCTTGACCCATCATCTGTGTCATCCTCCATCTGAGGCCTAACACATAGACCCCCACTTGCTTGGCGGGACCTGGAGGGGTGGCCTCCCAACCTTCTCGGATCAAGGCGAGGGGGCCCCTCACGGGATGTCCAAAGAGTAACTCAAAGGGGCTGAAACCAACACCCTCTTGAGGTACCTCTCTGTAAGCAAACAGCAGGCATGGCAGGAGAAGGTCCCACTTCTTCCTGAGGGGCTCTTCCAAAGCACCTAAAATGCCCTTGAGAGTTTTGTTAAATCTCTCAACCAAACCGTTGGTCTGGGTGGTAAGAGGTGGAGATTTGTAAGTTACTCCGCATTCTTTCCACATGGTTTTCATGTAACTTTACATAAAGTTGGATCCTCTATCAGAGACAACCTCCTTAGGGAATCCAACACGGGTTAAAATGCCCAGGAGAGCCCTGGCAACCACCTTGGCCGTAACTGTCCATAGGGGTATAGCCTCAGGGTATCTGGTGGCATGATCTACCAAGACTAGGATGAACCGATTTCCACCCGATGTGGGAGGGTCAAGGGGACCGACGATGTCGATGCCCCCCCTCTCAAACGACATGCCAACCACTGGCAATGGTTGCAGTGGGGGGATGACTCTGCCTTCAGTCTTGCCAGACAACTGACAAGTTGGGCAGGACCTGCAGTGGGACTCCACTTCTACCCCCATCCGTGGCCAGTAGAAATGGGCCGAGAGCCTCTGCTTCATCTTCTTGGTCCCAAGATGAACAGCTAAGGGCACCTTATGTACCAATTTCAGCAGGAAGGGTCTATAAACCTGGGGTACCACCAACCTCTTGAGGGCACCAGGTTCAGGCTTAGTGGGCTCACTAACAAGGAGCTCACCCTCCCAATAAATCCGAAATGTCTTAGGCACTTATCCTTGTGCCTGGGACAGGGCCTGTGTCCTCAGACCCTGGAGAGAGTGGCACTCTGTCTGTCCCTTACAGAAGTCTGCCCGGGAGGGTCCCCCTTCAGCCAACATGTATTGAAGGTCGGCATGATCCTCCGGGTTAAGAGCCTCTCCCACAGGAAAGTCTTCTGGCTCGTCTCCCACAGGAGTCGAGACAGGAATTACCACTGGACCCAGCCTGTCCGGAGCATGGATCCCAATGGTTGCTGTCGGAACAGCAGGACGAGTAGGGGCTCCCTCCACAGGGGCGTCCTTCTTACTCCTCCTTTTCTTTCGTGCCTTAGGTTTCCCCGTCGGCAAGGGTACCGGCTCGCAGCCGGACCCTGTGTGACCTGCGATCGGGTGACTGCCACAGCAGCCATGGGTAGACCATCCGTTATCATCCCCAATTCAACCAAACCGTTTCACAACAAAATGTTTGCAGGCACGTTGTCCTGAACCAGGACCGGAAGCTTTTCTGTCTTGTCTCCAATCGTGATGTTGACTAAGGCTACAGCTAACCTGGTGGTTCTCAGAGGAGCACCTACATAGTCCTCTGCCTTAAGCAGGGTCCTGTCCACCACTGTCATGCTTGCCCTAGTGTCTCTCAAAACAGAAGAAGGCTGGCCATTCAAGAGGGCACTTCTCAAAAACATACAAGTGTTTTGTGGGATAGTCGCCAGTACTTCTGCGTACTGGTCCCAGGCCCCAAGGGACACTAAGGAAATCTCTACGGGAGCACCGAAGGTGATCCCAGTAGAGTAGGGGAGGACAGTGGCCTCCACCTCAGGTACGGAGTAGGGGTAGGTCAGGCTGGCAGCCGGGACTTGAAGTGCCTTACCCTTACACTTGGGGTCACCCCTTCGGTGGTCCAGAGCCCCATAATCCCAACAAGTGCCAGGAGTGCGGGGTACGGTACTGGAGCCAGTGGGACCCTGCTTTGCAGCAGGCGTACCACTACTCTTACTCCCACCCACAAGACACTTATCCCCACTAGGTTTTTGGGTCTTCGTAGAGGAAGGTTTTGGTTTACCAGACTGTGACTGCTTTTAGGACTCCTCAGCTTTCTGAGAGGCCCCCTTTTCTTTGTCCTTGTCCTTCCCACTGGAGTCCTTAGGGGACACCCGGTGGGAGACCCACTTGTCAGCCAACCTAGCCAGTTTAAAGGGGTTCAAAATGTTAAGGTCAGCAGCATACTGACACAGCTCTGGTGAACAGGCTACTGAAAAATGCTAACAAAATAAGAGGTGAGATAATACAACAAACGTTTTCACTGTGTAACCATCAATCCACCCCATCATGTTCATGTGCGCAGCACTCACCCAGTCAACCCAAGACACATTCTCTCATTTCTTAAAATCCCTGAACCATTTAAGATATTGGGTAGGCATTGTGCCAAACTTGGCGATTAAGGCAGATTTTGTGCACTCATACTGACCCCTTTCTTCCACAATCAGTTTCAGAATAGAGTCATATCCAGTTTGAGGCACTCTGCTTAACAAACACTTAGCCCAATCTCTCTTATCAACATCGTGAATTGCACACGCCATTTCAAACGCTTTAATCCATTGGAGGATATCAGAACCCTCTGCATACACACCAACCAAATCTTTCATAAACTTGGTTGCTGGGAACCTGACACTCTCAACTGGTTTCGCTGAAGTCTCCACTCGAGTTTTCTCTAACTGGATTCGCTAACATTCAGTGTCCCAGTTCTTGAGTTCAAGGTCCTTATCTTTGAGTTCAAGATCCCTATCTTTTAGCTTGAGATCCCGGTTCTTGAGCTCCACCTGATGTGATAACTCCTCTTTCTTAAGCTCAGCATCTAATTCCAACTTGCCATATTCAAAGGCCAACTTCATCCTTAATAACTCAAGCTCTAAAGAACTGCTGGGGTTTGGAACAGAGGCAGCAGGAATGGTGGCATTCCCAGAATCAGATTTGGCGACAACCCCCGGGGTAGACTCCTCATTGGTTGCATCCCCCCCTTCAAGAGTTTCACAATCGATCTGGTAGTCCACCAGGGCAGCTATCAGCTCAGCCCTAGACTTATCCACAAAGTCTAACTCCCTGGCTTCGCAAGCACTCTGGAGAGCCTCTAAGCTCATCCGAGTCAATTTACCATTTGCAATAGATTCTATTGCTTGTAATTCAGTTATCTTGTACACGACTAAACCCTAATTTAACAAAGTGCAGATATCCTTCGTAAATGGCACGGTTATACACTGAGTCTTAAAACCATAAGCATCCCACTGCTGCCACCAGGTGTAAAGACCGTAGGGGGGGGGTCTGCACTTCTGTTCTCTATATGGTAGAGGGGAGGCACAGAGACCCCTGCCAAGATTCTCTAGTATTGGTAGACGTAGTCAAGCAATCAAGGCCTAGCTTCTCAGGAGGTGATGCGAGCTGGTTCTTAAGTACAGTGCAGTCCCAAAGAAATGTCCACATACTGTATCGGTTACAACACAGTCTTTATATAATTAATGTTCAAAGGTATGTACAATATCACGATAACTCACTTTGTACTCCAAAATTCAGCAATGGTAAATATCTACAGTTTCTAAAGTGGTACCACTAACGTTATTAGATCTCATTAAAGTGCATATGGTCAGAATGACACACAGATCAGAATAAAGAGGAAACCAGCAGTAGAGAGAGGAAGGAAAGCAAGATGGTTGAACAATTGGCAGAATACTGGCCCCTACTGCTAGACACAGTTCTGTGTGGAGATCCCCCCACCTGGGCAACCTGTAGAAGAAAGATACAAGCCCAGTCCATATATTGTTCACACTAGACTTTCCAATAGTTCTGCAACCCCAAAGTACCTTGGTGTTGTAGCGTTCCGCGTCAGGGAATCGACGGCCCTTCTTGAGTTTCCTCGCTTTCAGGCAGGAGTCACGGGTCATCGAACGTCCGACAGAGAACAGTTCGAGCTACGACAGTGAAGTGGCCGCGTCGTTCCTAGCGGTGCTCGTTGACGGGGAAGCCTAAGTGTCCTGCCAGGAAGAAGAGGCGTGCGGGGCACCTCGTGTCCATAGTTCTGGACCGCAAAGAGTTGAAGAACTGTGGGCCAGCAAGGGCGTCGAGTTGTCAGCGTCTCTGTGGTCTTTGGGTGCCTGGAAACCCACCGGTGGATGCTCCTCGGCACGTCGACGGTCAGGCCTTCTCCAGCAGGATGCAGCAGTGACAATGCGGATGAGAGCGTCCTTGGATCAATGAAGTCCTCAGGCAATGGGAGCACGGCGTCTCCAGTCTGCGACGGCAGTCGTCGACAGTGGCGGACAACAGTTCGGGCGCTTCTCCTTGGAGTTCCGCAGCAATCCCTGTATCGGGTCGGCAGCCTGTCGAAGGTCTGTCTACCAGGGAGCTTAGGCAAAGATCAGTTGTGCACGATGGTCCCTCGTAGCTCGGAAAGAGGGCGCCTTACCAGGTCCTCCCTGGGTCAGTTTTTGAAGCACAGCAGCTTTCAGATTGCGAAGGAGAGCAAAAGCAATTCTTCTCGTCCAGCAGGGTTTCAAGATCAAGCTTCAGTTACTCCAGTTACTCAACGTAGTGGATTTCAGGTTCTGAACACGATTCCTAGCAGTGAGAGGTCCCCAGATATACTGTTGATCTCCCATTCATTCTGCTGGGTCACACTCAAGCATCCAATCACGACTACGGTCATTCATGCAGGCAGCCAGCAATTAGGCACACAGGGCATTCAGGCCATTCACTTTTCTCCAGACACTCACAACAAGTTATGTGTATTGGAACAAGTACCGAGCCATTCATCACTCCAAGCTGCATTCATACCGGTTTTGGGCAGGGCTGTCTCAACCATTGTGTCAACTACCAGATACTAGACAGCCACAACATAGAATGTATATTCGTCACACACTCCATTCACCCAGGTCCCACCCACAGGTGTAGCCACAACATACGGTCATTGAGAATTCTCCAGCCAGTCTGGTCGGCACTTCCCCACACTACCACATATGGAACTTCCACCCAGCAGCCAGTCAGGGGGACAGAGGCAGGGCTTCCCGGGACTTCAGGAAGATCAAGGTAACAGGTGATGGAAGGCAAGAGGCCATGGGGGCCATTTTGTCTCCATCCGGAATCTACCGACTCCAATGACAGGGCCTGGGCATCCCAAAAAGGAGGACGCTCAGGCCACCAGGCATTTCAGCACAGAGCTGCCACCAGCCCGTACCCTGCTCTGTGGGTCACCCACAGGTGCCCAAAAACATACACTAGGGGCGCAGGGTTGCACCCTTACCCATGGGTGCCTTAAGGGTATCCCATGGGTCTGTTCACCAAACCAAAAGAGAGAGAGCTGCACTGTCAGGAGTCCAACATAAACTCCTGTGCGGAAAACACGACAGCACTCGATAAAAAGCAGTAAAGGACAAGGATACGGGGGCCCTGTCCCTCTGATGCATTTCCAGCATCACAAATGTCACCAGTGGCTCCACGTATATGTTGAAATGGACTGGTGACAAATTGTGCCCTGAAGGACTGCATAAGGCACTGGGCCAGTTATATGTGATTTCACCAAAGAAAAAAACAGAGTGGTACATTTTAGAGTGGTAAAAATACAGAAAAAATACTGTTTTTGTTTTTAATTTGGGGGTCCCCTCCCCAAGCCCCCCGTTTTTCTGTACTTAACCCCATGCTCACCCATGTCAACCACTTACCCCACTACCATTACAGGGCCTGCGGTAGCGGCTCTGTAGTTATGGTAAAGTTGCTCAACCCACACGAAGAGCAGTTTTTTGGTGGCTTATACTTTCTTTGACCCCCGTGGAAGAATCCTCACCAAACTTTGCAAAACAAGTATATGGTCTGCTCTTTTTTTGGATAAGTTTGGTGAGGTTTTGTCCAGGGGGGGCAAAGTTATAGGGGTTCCAACATTTTCTTTTTTTTCCAATAGACATAATACAAAATACTTTGCTCATGCCTACAGCCCAAACCGCTGGACAGATTTTCACCAAATTCACAGCAGGAGCGGCGGCTTGGTCCCGAAAGCGTGCTTTCCTTCATTTTTTCTAAATCCGTTCAGTAGTTTTCTTTAAAATGGGCTAAATGTGAGTACAAAAAAATTAGTGATATCTGGGTTCGATCCACTGACCCATTTCCCTGTTCAGTCCGTGGACAGTCATCTGATTGGCCTATCGGGCGACGTGTAGTCCGCGGACATCAGGCGTGCCTACCGATTGGATGGAAAGTGTGAAATGCGTCCGTTTTCTTGAAACCCCCATCATGTTGGATTTGCAGACTTTAGCTGGTGTTCACGGACATCATGCTAGAGAAAAAATATAAAAACACAACTTTGCACTTGTCAAACTCAAGAGACACTCTCTGGGGATGTGGGGCTGATGAGGATGGGATGAGATATGGCCATAAGAAGACCAAAAACGGGTGTTTTTGATCGCCGAAAGGACACAGACACCCCAGATATCCTGGGGCCGTCCTGTAGTGTCCATGGACACTTTAGATGTCCTAGGACATCTGTGCCTATATCTGCATTACAGCGTTGGTGAAAAGTAGTTTTTCGATGGCTTATAACTTTGGCGCTAATCAATGAAACTGCATCTAATTTTGGAATTTAATTCTAGACCTAATTTTGAATGGTTTTGCAAAGTTTGGTGGGATTCTGTCAAGAGTGGGGAAAATTCGAGGGGGGTTCCAAAATATTGTAAAGGCTTATAAATGTGATGCCCTTTGACAAATCTGCACCGCAGTTGGCAAAACGATTTTGGATCTAGAAATAAATGGTTTTGCAAAGTTTGGTGGGATTCTGTCAAGAGGGTTCCAAATTAGAGGGGGGGTCCAAAAATAATGTAAAGGTTTATAAATGTGGTGCTATTTGATGAATCTACACAAACGTTTGCAAAACGTTTTTATATCGAGATATAAATGTTTCTCTAAAGTTTGGTGGCATTTTCTCAAGAGGGGGCGAAATTAGAGGGCGGGTCTCAACATTTTTAGATGCCTTATAACTTTGTTGCCATTTGACGAATGTAGACAAAAGTTTTGAGAACGATTATAGACACAACCTTCAATGTTTGTGTAAAGACAGAATGGATTTTGTCAAGTGGGGGCTTAGTTAAATGACATTGTATGTACATATATTTTGACACTTTTGAGAAAATAAAACATTTGCGGATTTCCAGGAAATTTGTGTAAGGAGCATTGGCAAGGACCTTAAAGCATGGTTTTGCAACTGTGTCTCTGTTTTATTTTTTGACAAGTGTCATAATGTAGATAATGTAGATACAAAAAATAATGATATATCTTTGTTGACTGAGGTATAGCCTGTGGCCATGGGCAGTGGCCAAATTGTCCAGGTCATGGTATAAGGTCATGACCCCGACATTCTGGCTACTGGCCATGTCCGAGAGGAACGAAAAAAGGTGTTAAAGTGGACATGTCCACCTGGGACTGGCTATGTGGTAAAGTTATTCGAAAGTAGGATAGGTTTGAAAGGGAAAAAAAATGTGCTCATGGTAATATGGTCATAGGGTTCTGCAGACTGCCACGATAAGTGAAGAAGGGCTCTGTATGTAGCCCTGCCTCCTCTTTCCATGGTGGCCATCTTGGAAAAGGATTTGGAAGAAAAATCTATTTATTAGCAGCGGGTTCCCGCTTTGGGAACCAGGGGAGCTAATGGCCTTTATCCCCCATTGCAGGGGCTGCAATGGAGGATAATGGTCTGGAGACCTCATTATTCATTTATTTATTTATAACGCACCGAAGCCCACAGGATATGGGCGCACACAGACACATTTCTTTTGGGCCGATAACTAAAGGCCACCGGGCCATTATCCCCCCCTCCAGTCTCTGGAACAGGGGATTAACGTCACATTATTGCCATTAGCATAACACAAAATGCTAATGGAAATGTTGAAAAACTTATTGAGAAATGACATTTGTGATGTCATCTTTGATGTCCTGGGTGTTAGTCTTAGCAGGTCAAGGTGGTGCACGAGTTATGGTTGCTTAGCTCACTATAATTGGCGAATTTCAGACGTTTTACTTGTAACCAAAACGTCCCTTTAACAATGTTTTTTCATTGAATTTCATAGGTTTTTATTAGTACAACTTAACCATAATGTCCCTTTAACAGCGACCAAGTAGTTATGGTTAAGCTGCTAAACTCATAGGAAGAGCACTTTTTCGGCAGCTTATAACTAGGCTCCCTCTGGAGGAGTCCTCACCAAACTTTGCAAAAAAAGTTTATGGCCGGCTCTGGATGTTTTCACCAAGTCTGGTGAGGTTTCGTGTAGGGGGTTCAAAGTTATAGGGGGTCCCAATTTTTTTTTTCCATAGACTGAATGGGCAAAAACTTTGCGCATGGCTACAGGCTGAACGGCTGGACGGATTTTCTCCAAATTTGCAGCAGGAGCGGGCCTTGGGTCAGAAAGCATGTGTTTTTGTGTTTGGTGGAAATCCGACCAGTACTTTTGTTGCAAAGAACTGAAATGTACGTCTCAAAAAATGTGTGATATCTGGGTCCGCTCTGTGGACCCATTTCCCTGTTCGCTCCACGGACCGAAGTCTCTTTGGCCTGCGGTATGCCGTAATGTCAGCGCACATTGGACGCAGCCGGTGGTTGGCTAGAGGGAAGCGTGCTGTGCGTCAACATTTTTGGGAAACGCCGCCATAGTGTATCGGAGGATAGTAACGTGCCGGAAGGGGTTACAAAACATGGTTTTCAGGATTGGGTGGGTGAAAGAGGGCAAAGCATAGGCATTGCCAATGTGTTGTGCTGTAGCCTAGGGCTAAAGGTGGTTATGTTGACTTTGTGCGTTTGCATTGTTTTTCTTCATTGGCGGGTAGCTGCACAGGCGACTATCATATTTTGGTCAGTGCAGGCAGACTGCAGTCGGGATGGGGATTGCATTGGATACAATAGGAGGATATTTGCAGTCAGTGTACTAGGTTGTGTTGTGCCTGCAAAACCCCTACTGCCTTGTGTGCATGGCTATGGCCCTTGGCCCTAACAGTGTGGGCACTGGTTGCAAGTAGGTGTGAGAATGTTGCCTTGTTTGGGTCTGTCAGTGTACCCATACGCACCTGTAGTCAGGAAAGCTCCGTGGCCACATGTTCCCATGCATTCCTCTATTGCCTTCCAGTGGGTGTGTACTAGGACTAGGCTCTTGGGGGCATGGGTGGAGGTGTAAGGCCTTCGCATGTACCCAATAGCATAGGTCTTCGGCACAACACCCGCAACGCAATCCAGGCATGTATGGAACCTCTGTGATAATGGTGTGTGAATTGCACACATATGTACAAGGAGTGCAGTCCCTTTGCCTTTGCTCATTTGCATAAGTTATTATACCCATACCTTCTGACATCCCGCTGTTGGCTAGTGGTGCCAGTGGTTTTGTTGCCGCTGTGGGTTACCATATTCTTGTGGCAGTGGGTAGGGGTGTCAGTGGCTGTGGTACGTTTGTCAAGTATGGTGTGGTGCGCCATGGTCCCATGCATGCCTCTATTGCCTTGGAGTGGTTGTGGGCAAAGCCTAAGCTTTTGGGTGCATGGGTGGAGGCCATAGGCCACCACATGTACCCAAGAGGCTAGGGCTTGGCTACAGCCTTGCTTCAGGGAGTAAGACATTGGCACATGCAAGGATTTTTGACCATCACAATTTCGCGTTATAGACGTTTTACACAGCTACTCACCTATACTTCATTGGGGGGTAACTGCACAGGCAGCTATCATTTTTTGGTGAGTGCAGGTAGACTCCATTGGGGATGGGGAGTGCAATATGAGGGTATTTGCAGTTGATGTATTATGCTGTGTTGTGCCTGCAAAGGCGTACTGGCTTGTGTGCATGGCTAGGGCCCTTGCATCTAACAGTCTGGCCACTGTTTGGAAGTAGGTTGGATAATGTTGCCTTGTTTGAGTCCGCTAGTGTACCCATACGTACCGGTAGTCAGGATAGCTACATGGCCACTTGGTAGCATGCTGCCTCTATTGCCTTCTAGTTGGTGTGTTGAAGGACTAGGCTCTTGGGTGCATGGGCGGAGGCCTTAGGCCTAGGGCTTTGCCACAGCCTTGCTTCAGGGAGGGCAGTCACACATTGGCACATGGAAGGAATTTCTTGCCATCACAGTTTTGCCATATGGACCTTTTACGCAGGTACTCACATATACTTCATTGGTGGGCAGCTGTAGAGGCGACTATCCTTTTTTGGTGATTGCAGGCAGACTCCATTGGGGATGGGGAGTGCATTGGAGACAATATGAGGATATTTCCAGTCGGTGTGTTATGTTGTGCCTGCAAAACCTCTACTGGCTTGTGTGCATGGCTGGGGCCCTTGGACCTAACAGGCTGGCCACTGGTTGGAAGTAGGTTGCAGAATGTTGCCTTGGTTTGGTTCCTTACTGTACCCATACGTACCTGTGGACAGGAAAGGTACATGGTCACATGTTCCCATTCATGGCTCTATTGCCTTGCAGTGGGTGTGGTGAAGGACTAGACTGTTGGCCACAAACCTGCAACTCAATGCTGCCATGTATGGGAGTACTGTGATATTGGTATGTGGATTGCACACATATGTACAAAGAGTGCATTCTCTTTGCCTTAGGTCATTTGCATAAGTTATTATAACCATAACTTGTGATATACCATAGATTGTTTAATATGTAAGTGTCCTAAGGTACGAACCTTTGCAGAATCATTGTGGAGTACATGTTCTCACAGCAGCATTGATGAGATAAGACACCATTTGCGTTAGGAATATGTGTGGGCTTGAACAGAGCCTTGATTCAGGGAGTGTAGTAAGAAAGTGGGACATAAAAGGATTTTTTTACTTTGCATCTTTTGTGATATGGCCCATGTACGCAGCTACTTACATATAATTCATTGTGGGGTAGGTGCACAGGCGACTACCTTCAGAGCCCATTGGGGATGGGGACTGTATTGCAGATGATAAAGGGATTTTTGTAATCGGTGTACAATGCTTTTTCGGAGTGGCAAGCCCCTGCTGCCGTGTATGCATGGCTATGGACCTAACAGTCTGGACACTTGTTGGAAGTAAGTTTCAGAATGTTGCCTTCTTTGGGTCCGTTCTTATACTGATATGTAACTCCAGCGTACACTCTTGGAAATATATATGTCTCTTGTGGGTGCTCACTATTACAGAATGGTTGTTGAGGACATTTTGCAGTTGGTACAAAAGTAGAGGTGGCGTGAAGTACCTGCACTTATATATGGTGTATGTCATTGGCCTTGTTGCCATTCACTGACTGAGATGCCACCATTTATGTTTAGTATGGTGTGCCTCTCATAATACCCTGTACTTTGAGAGTGAAAGAAGATATTGCGACATGACACAAGTTAATTAGCATTACACATGTAAAGTATGGATAATGTCCAGACCAACCCACATACATTTGCAGCCGGCAACATCATCAACGCTGTTAAGTCCAGCCATATACAGGATGGCAAGCCATCTGACTGTTAGCTTTGTTTCGCGTACTTGTTGAGATGGCCAACAAATGAGGTTGTTGCTTCTACTGTCTGCAATTGTAATGTGTGCATCGCTTTCGTTACCTATACGTGTGTGCAGCATACACCATTTCAGCAGTCACTGGCGTCAGTGACTTTACTTGTGGACAGTCGTTCCTCACGGCGTGCACGCCAAGTATTTTCCTTATGTGCGTGCTAAGCGTAGCGCACTCTGTCATGTGAACACCTAGCTCCGGACAGGTACAACATAAACAAAAGAAAAAGCAGACATGCGCACACACAGCATACGATTCCAGAACATCCCCATAATTTAGTAACACCACAGTGAATTGTTGCAAGTGCTTTATTTTGCTACAGAATGTTAACAACAACGTGTCAGTTGGCTGCATTCACCGCTCTTTTATTTCGCAAACAAAATCCAGTGACCAATGCTGTCTGTGCACTTCTGTACTTCTGTTCTCGTCTAGCAAAGTGGAAAAAGCAATACTTAGTGGTGCTCAGTGGGCCGTGTGGAACAACACATTTTCTTTGAAAGGTAGACAAGGTAGCAGCTAGTGCCTCTGGGATTCCTCACAGCATAAAGTTTTTCAGGTCGGATCGTATTGTAGGAACCGCAAATAGACATACCGGCCCATATCGGTCGGCCCAGTTAATACAGACAGAAAAGAAATTGCTTACGGTAATCTTGCAACTTTTGGCATGCCACCCGTCTATTGGAATGTGGAAGGGGTGGCACGTGCAGTGAGGTGCAAGATATCTGAGAAGAAAGAGGAATAAGATTAGATGTAAGTAGCCGGTATAATTGGCAGTGTACAGGACAAGAGTTTGCGGGAAGGATGTCGTAATAGCTGGCTGCCTCATGCACCATGTACTGTGTGTTAGTGAGTAGCGTCTTATGTTAACCCACTGCCTTGCTCTCTGTTTTGTAGGTGATACTGAGATTGTACAGCTCCACACAAGCAAAATATCTTTGAAACATTGCCACCAGGCACTCTTCTGATGTGTTTCCTTTTTACAAAACATGACAGTGGTAGCGAGTGTTGTTCGACCCACAGCACAATGGCCCTCATTCCGAGGTTGGCGCAAAGGGATTACCAGCACCGGTAAGGACACTCTTCAGGGAGGCTGTGTTGCTCCTGGAGGGGAGTCTTTCCTTGGTCACCTGAACTGAACAAAATGTTTTCACTACAGCTCCCATAATCCTTAGAGACTGCATTAGCAATTTAATTGGATTCACCTGAAAAGCAAGGCAACACAGCCTCCCTGAAGAGTGTTGGGAAACGAAAGCGCTAGGAGGAGGAGAACAGCAGCACAAATGCATCAGAAGGGATCCAACCCTGTAAACATTTTGGCAACAATTGGGATCTAACCCAGTGAATTGGACACTTTTGGGATTTAACCCAGTTATATATGTTTTCTTTCTTCAGGTAGTATATTGGCCAGGAATTGGAGTGCGCGCCTCACTCCCTCTTTTTTACAGGGAATGTAGCACTGCTCGACTGAGCAGAAGGTGTGCTGTTTTAGTGCATGACTTGCGTTCCCTTTTCGTCTTGCCCTTTATGTCTGCATTTGCAGGGGGTGGGGAAGAATTCCAGCAAAAGGAAGTAGAATCACAGTTGCAATTTACAGGGAATGGTGGAGACATGGCACTGTAACTGTGCTTCCTTACTGCCATCACAAAGCTCCATAGAATGTACAGAGAGAAAGTGTGCAATAGAGTAAATTTATAAATATGCATACAGAACAGCAGCTTAATTTTTTTTATTCGTAATACACATGTGATATAAATTTGTACTTACATAACTTCGTCAAATCCCATGCTTGTATTGGGTGGGCGAGAAATTGCAGTGTACAGCGTATGGGATCATTGCAGACTACCTTTGGGGCACATGGGCAGAGCAGCTGCAGTGTAAGTTATGTATCTTTTTTTGCTAAACTTCTATACAATGTCTGACCTTGAAGCTAAACATGCTTCCCCCTCAACAATGACTATGTGTCCTGTTCAAGGAAAGGTATGTTAGGTTTCGCTTTCCGGAGATAATGCTGGGAAAAAAAAAGAATCAGCCGGCAACGTGTTTCGATTGTAGCATGCATTTATGAATGTTGGTAGTGTCAGTACGGTGAAGGTAGTATGACGTACAAGTAGAGATGATGGTGCTGTACATATGGTGCCTTGAATGCACAGATGGCAACATACATAAAATGTGCTTTTACAGTGCCTAAGGACCACTTATATGTGCAGTGTGTTACGAGGCATTGGTGGACGATGGCAGACTCTGTGTTCGTTGCCTCAGAATACGTGGGTGGGTGGCCCATCGTATGCAGTTTGGTGTCATGCAGCATCAACCTGTTTGGGGCTGCCGTTCAGCAAAGAAAAGGAGTTAGCGTGTATGTTCGTCAAACATTGTAAGGGGGTTACAGTGTTCAAATGGTGTTTCCTTTATACAATAAGAAAGGGAAGCAGAAGTTTGAAAACTTAAGCAGTAACGCAGTGGTTGCAATATGGCTGCCGAGCTATGACCCATGCGCTGCAGTGAAATATGTGTTAGATATTTTCTTTTTAAATGGTGTACATAACAATGAAACTAACCTAATGGCCTACATGGTTCCAATGGAAATTAAGGAGCCAAATGTTGCAGCAGTTACAACAGTTACGTAAGATGTATTGATTGGTATTTTATTTCTATCGCGCTCGTACACAAGTGTTTCAGAGCCCTACAAGGCAAGGGAGGGGAACAGGGGAGAACAAAACAGCGATCTTACTAGGCCCAGTGACATTGAGAACGCGCAAGTGCATGGGAGAGGGGCGAGGGGAAAAGTGCATGGAAGGGGGAGAGGTGGAAAGTGCGAAGCAGAGGAGAAACAGATAAATAACAATAAATACATAATAAAGGCAACAAACGGTGGTAATGCAGCCAGCAATTTGCAAGTGCTAGGTTTAAGGCAGCAGACAGGGTAGGTCCGATAAGTGCAGGAAGAAAATGGGGGGGCTGTATGGGTACAGATACAGACCCCAGTGCAAGGGGTGGCCCGGAGGCAGTGCGGGAGGGTGACAGGATGAGCAGGTACCTGGGCCCAAAAGACAGAGGGTGGCCAGGTACACAGTGCCAAGAGAGAACAGATCAGCAGGGGAGAGGGGGAGCGAAGGCAGAAGAAAAGAGGAAGGTCTGGATGCATTCATCAAGTTGTATTGTTGTGATTGTGCAGATTGTCGGGTAGGTTACTGTAGTGTTGTGCATTCAGTGTGTCCACTTATTATAGGCTTAGGTGAACAGTGTATGTAGGAAACAGGTTATGTATTGTGTGGAAGAAATGGCTGCCAATGTCAACTGCAGTGACTAAGGGGTAGGTGGCGGTGTTATGTGTGGGGTTAGTGGTACATTGATAGATGTTTGCATGCATATTTGTACAGTGCAGCGGCAATTGTGGGCAGGGTGAACAATGTTGAGTGCATGACAAGAGGCCCTGCACTGTACAGGGTGTAGTGAAGCGTGTAAGGCGTAGGCACAAGCTGCGTAGTGTAATATAGCTGTGCATTGCAAATGGTGCCATTGCTATGTGTATAGCAGTAATAAGTGCACACATTGCACTGTGGACATTGCAGAGAAGTATAATAGCAATCGTTGCAGACTTACTGTTTGGATTGAGGAGGGCCTTTACTGCGTTTTGTGTATCGAGTGTGAAATGTTGTGCTACTGGTAGCTGCATTATCTGTGGGAAAAGAGAACAGAACATGTTAGAGCAGGTTTTTTCGTTAGTTTGCAGTCCACTACATAACATACATTTCTTTACTTTGTGGACCCTAATAACTAGTACTTCCTATGCACTATGCTTTGAACCTGTGCATTGTGCATTGAGCGCAGTTCCTGTGTTTCTTTGATTAATCATTGGGTCAGTGGGGAAAAAAATCCATGCTGGCTACTATGGTGCACAATGAATGATAGTGACGTTTGGAGTGGTTACAGCACTTATTAAGGTGTACTCTTGAAGTAGGATGAAATGTAATGGTGGCAGTGTATATCAGTTGGTATTTTGTAAATGTTTACCTGCTTCCTTTTTGTACCACTGTTTCTTTATGCATTTAGGTCAACAGAGTTGAAGAAAAAAAATGTTTGTCCACTTATGAAGGTACTGGTTGGTGCTGGGGAGTAAGGTAGAGTAGGTTTGTACATCAATGAGTACATTTTGGCTTCAAGAATATTAAGTAGGCATTTGCAAGATTTGCAGGTAATCTCTGCTTTGGACTGATGGAAGTATCATTGCATTCCCACCATGACCATTGCTTTCGAATGTATGCAGTATTGTGGCCTCCATTGGTTGAGTCGCCTGTGTGGTAGATTATGGCTACTGTTGTGAAGGTTTTCTAGCCAAATTATACTTGTCCGTGTTTGAAAGCAGTACGTTCGCAGTCGTTTTTGGTTCCATCAGCATTGTATTTTAGGAACATTAATATTACATATTGACTATGTGAGTGCATATGATGCATCGAACAATTATCAGAATTGCACGACGTACACAACATGCTATGGTTTGCATTTTGCACCAGTTACTGAAATGGAATCACGTCATAGTTAGGTATTGATACATACACAAAGCATTTGTTAGGGACATGTTCCTGGATGACATGGTTGCACAGAGTGCATGTATGTTTCCACAGGTAGGAAATGTGAAATATTTAATTAATTAGTATGTTATTCCTTTCAAGTATTTGTAGTAAGTACATTAGAAAATCCTGTGGTTCTTCTTGTCAGTTTAAAGTGAATTTCACCATTCCCTCACTTTAGTCCAATTCTTGCCTTATTCCTGAGACACTGTAAATGGTGTCAGGATTACTTACTGCATTTCTGTGAAGGACGAGCATTTGCAAACACAACTGGTGTGCACCATTTAAATAAATGTTTTCAGCAATTGCTGGCATTTGGAATAGAACATTCATTGTTACATTTGCATAGCAATTAACACCTGTAGTATTGGCAAATTTGAATGGGCCACAAACTTCTGTGTTTGAGCACTTTGATAGAAGGGTACGTGGTTTCTTTGCAGAGGCATTATTTTTTGTGGGTGGATTTGGGTATGTTTTGTCTTTTTTACTCCTTTTGTATGTGCTTTTGGTGGTTGATGTAGTATGCTTTCAATTTCTTTGATGGTACTGTTGCCAAATCATTTACAACTTTTGACTGAATAAGCCTTCTTTTCAAACCTTTCGGTTTCTGAGGAATAGGGTACATTTTCAGATGGTTTATGAACATTGCAAGTAGTCTATTGTACTCTATGATGCAAGGAATGTCTCCACTGACTGCAGTTGCATCAAAATTCACTTGATACAGTCCTTCCAGCGTACATAGCCGTAACAGTGCTACGTAACTCATGCCTTTGTTAAAGACTGTGCTGCCAATATCAATCACTGCTTGATCTAAGGTTAGACCTTGCGATTTATTAATAGTTACTGCATAAGATAGCGACAGAGAAAACGGTTCTCTGTGTACATACACATCATTGTATGAAGGAATCGCACCGTTGTGCGTCCTATATTTTTTACTTCTGAAATGTTGATGTTTACAAACTGAATGCTGTTGTCCCATGGGTATGTCTGGAAGCCAACAACTGTACCAAGTGCTCCATTAACTAAACCTTACTCTACATCAATGTTACGCTTTAGCATAACTCTGCAGTTGAGACATAATGTTAAAAATGTCTCCAAACCAGCTGTGTTGGAGGTAGAGTTCTCTATGGTTTGTAGTCGTGCTATGCCTTATTGACACATAGGTATTGTCATACCGTGTACGTCCAGTTTGTCCGTGGCATGACTTTCCTCTAGTGGTTGTTTTTCTTTTTGCAGCATTGTGGCATTAAATTGTGCACAGCTTGCTAGAGTTGGCATTAAGGACATACAGCTGACATTTTTCTGAGCTAATTGTTTCATGACATCGGTAGCACATGTGTTACGCCCTTACAGCTCATGGATGCGTCTAGTATTGCGGGTAGACTCTGCCTCCTTTGATAGTACACCAATCAGTATGTTTTTTATAATGTTGGCATAGGTGAGGTCTGCAGACTGACTCATGTTTTGAGTTAGTACTCTGTATTGGAAAAGTTGTCAAAGGGATTTTTGTAAGCGGTGTACCATGTTGTGTTCGGAGTGACAAGCCCCTTCGAACACAAAACAGATATTTACATTCCCGATGCTTTCAAGACTTTTACGGCACTCTTTGTGTCCTAAGGTTTTAAAGATAGGTTCAGCTTTGACTGGTGTTAATTGAAGCAGATCTCCGAAAACAATGACATGTTTTCCTCCAAAGAGTTCTTCGTAGTCTGTTTTGAGGACCTCTTGCAATCTGAGGTGCATCAAAGCCAACATGAGGTTGGAGACCATGCTCACCTCATCTATTAGGAGCAATTTCATTTGTTTCAAAACTCTGCATAGCTCCATAGCAGATTCTGCTGAAAGTTTATAGTACTCTAATTTGTATTGGTGTTCTACTGAAAGGAGTGGCAATTGGTATAGAGTGGCTCCATCTATGTTGTAGGCAGCCAAACCTGTAGGGGCAGTTACAACAGCAGAAAGTTTGGTGTTTGTAAATTGTTGGAGGCATTTACTGATAATTTTGATTAAGAATGTTTTACCTGACCCAGCTTCACCACTTACATACAGCAGTACAGGTTTGTAGTTGTTACAGGTGCAAATTTTACTTTCGTGCTGTATACCATGTTCAATGGTTTCACTTACTTCTACAAAAATGGTACGCTGTTCATTGTTTAGTTTGGATTTCAGTACCGCCAACTCTTCTGCAGAGTGCTCATACTGATGAATAATAGTGGTTACTTCTGTCATTGCTAATTCTGACTCATGTGCTATGAGTGGCTGTCCAAGTGGTTCTTGACTGCCTGTTTGAGACGGTTCACTGTTCTCAGAAGTGTCTACATTTAGTTGTGCTTGAAGTTCTTCTTCTTGTTGGCGTTCATTGTCCAATATGGTTTTGTACCGTGTAAAGTTTTCATCTGTAATTGTACTATCACTAGCATTGAAAGCATCTTCATAGGAGGTGTAGGTGGCTAATAAATCTTCTTTTCTCCATGGTTTGAAAAGTTGCAGTAGAGCCATGTAGTACAGTTCTTTGTGTTGAGGACTTTTTAATGACAACTTCATATGATTAATTAGGCTGTGTTTGATAAGTTTCACCAGGCTGCCTTCAAACTTTCCAATCTGTATCTACCCTTTTCCTCATTTTGTGTAATGTTGTTTTTGTATGCAAAGTTTTGGGCTATCTGGTACAGGCACAAGGCTTCTAAACTAATACTCCTGTTCGCGTAGTATGTGTCCAATAAGTTGTTCTTCAAAATGTCCTGGCTGTTGGGATCACTTTTGGCTATTGTGTGTATGTCTTCGCATGATTTAAGTACTCTTTTTTTTCTGGATGCAGCAGGCCCAAGGCTTAGCCGCACTATGTTGTCAGATTTCCCATACAAGGCGGTGCCGGTTAAACAGTCAGCGCCTCCGTAGCTGCCACATTCTCTATGGGACAGCATTTTAATGTCAAAGCTGTACAATTTCTGTGCCAGTGTTTTGTCAGATGATATGTCATCCCAGAGGTCTTTGACCTCTGTTTTCTCTGCTTTGAATAAGTAGGCAGTGACATATCGTGCAACTGTAGTGGAATTGTCTGCAATGTACTGCACATCAACATTGGCATTCCATATGAGAGCAATAATTGCATTGTAATCATTGATGACCTTTGATGCTTCGCTCCTTTTATGCAGTATGTCTTCTTAGGAGATTTTCCTTTCACGCTGTGTCCAACCGAAGACATGAAGCTGGTTACTTGGCCTGTTGTTAAAACTGGTCTAGGGAAACCAAAGCAGCATTTGGTGTAGTATTTGCCTCTGTTCTTATATTTACGTTGACAATACTTGCCACACTTGTGTCTTTGGAATTTCAAAATATGTGCTCGTAGGTCACTATGTGCACTTTTCGAAAGGAATTTCCCAAATTACATATTTGTGAATGAACTTCAAAACAGTTTCATCACTCTCTTCACCAAATTTAGGAGCATTCTTAATCCACAAAAGCATGTGGATGTGTGGTGCTCCTCTGGCTTGATATTCTTTTCTCCAAAAGAAGTGTTCCACTTCTCCGAGGGGAGGAAGTGCCTTATTGTAAATGATGTGCAGCATGGCAAGGACGTGATGATGAAAGTAGCGTGAAATATTTACTGGATCGAGAGAGCAAAGCTCTCCTGGTGTTTTCATGTCTTCACCTGTTTTGTTTTTGTTTGCTATTAGTAGGAAAGTGTGCAAGTCTTCCCATGCATACTCAGCACAACTTAAAGTGAGAAACCATGTGGGTGGCCCAAGGTTGCGTAACATGCACCGTACATCTGCGTGCTGTCGGAACCAGTACTCTTTCGTACCATGCAAGTTTGCCAAGAGATTTGTAATACTTGACTGTAAAACTTCATCCTTCTCTTGCACCTTTTCAAGTAGCGGTGTAGAAGACACGTTTTGCAAATGGGAACCTGTTTTTAATGTATGGGCAACTCCATAACATAGTGTTGCCAGATCACTTTCAAAGAGCAGGTGGAATATGTACTCCTAGTTCTGTCTAAATCTAGGGTCTTCAGAATACATTCGTAAACAGCGGTATTGTGATGCTGTTATTTGTGTGCATCTTGCCACCTTTTCCAGTCGGGAAGAGTAGAGGAAATGCTTGTGCTTCCACACTTTTTTCCCATATACTGATTGCCGCTCCTTTGGCTTGCCACATATGATGTTTTTCTGGTGCATCGTCTATGGTGTCTTTGGAGTGCAGTGGGAGAATTGTATAGTGGTCTAAAATATTGGAGGGTGCACTAGGATCTAGACGTTCAAATTGGCCAGTTGTTGAGAAGTCCTGAATTATTTTGGTTGTTTCTCTCAGGATTTCTTGAACGTATATTTCCTTGTAGTATTCATTGTTTTCTTTAAGGTATTGCAATGCTTCCCTAACTTTGGTTAAATTCAATAGTTGCTGCCAATTTCTTTTGTCTTTTGTAGGTACACCATTTACCAGGATAAGCAAAGATTCCTGTATTGCCTTTGCACTCGTAGAGTCTCTACATTTTCTTTGAGATCTAATGGTAACTAAACTGCTTTACCACAAACGCCTCTCAGTAATTCGGTGGGAGGCAATTTTGCAGTTTCTGGTTGAAGACGTATTATTGCTTGAAATGTGTGCACTGTTTGGATTATAATTCTCTCATACAAATGAAGCTGCTGCAGTGTGTTTTGCAGTGGAAATAGTTCCAAATTATTACTAATTGCCTGTGAAGGCCTTTGGTTATTGTCAAGTTTTGTAGTGCAGTATGTGCACAGTATGGCGGTGTTAGTAATTTCGTATTTGTTTTCCGCTATAAGGTACAGAGCTAATTGAAATCATTGGGATTCCTCATTGCCTTCTATTTTCTGCATGATATCTATAGTTTTGGTGCTCTTTCTATAGAAAGTTCTACGACAACACACACATACTTGGTTTGGCATTTCAGCAGATGTACTTTTGAACTTTTGTATTTCTTTTCTGTATGTGTGATATAAAAAGTTGATAGCTGCACTGTTATCAGAAAATGCTGGCGTTTGTAAGTGCTCTTCAGTTCCACAATATTTCCTTTGTATGTGCTCTATTTCATCGAGCACTTGTTTGGCTGTACCGTGTAGGAGAATATTATTTAAATGTTGCAGTTCTAAAGCTGGACGTTTTGCATAGTACTGTTTGTAAACTAGATTTCTGACTGTTGAATGGTGGGTTGCTAACATTTTGATACGGTGGAAGGTGCTTTTGCAAGCAGGTCCAGAAATACAGGCTAAGGAATGTCCTTGTATTCCAGTGTAGTTGTGCACTGGACAGGAGTCCATAGTTTGGAGTATTTTTCTTTTTCTTTTGTCATTGCCTTTGACATACTGATTGAGGAATTGCTGCAAAGATTTGATTAAGCATTGGCGCACGTTACACATTGATGTGCAAGGCCATTTGTAGGTGAGGCGTGTTGCTTTGGCGGAATGTAGAGTGACATCTAAGTTTGATGGGGATGTTTCGTAAAGCAGTGTTTCCGCTTCCATTATGGTATTGTGTATCTTTTCATACCCTCGTCCACTCCGATGTAAGGCAATTTGGTTTGTTTGTTCTGGTTTTTATGATTCTTCATTGAAGTATGGCTCTGTGTTGGTGGTGTGACTCCACTCACCTGTACAGATGTGGCCAAATGTACCTATGCTGACATTGCGTTTGTTTCGAAGTAGTGTTTGCAATTTACCAATTAATCTTGTTAGTGGTTTCATTCTGTTCAAAATTACAATAAACATTTTCTGTTTCACGCTCATTGCACTGTCTACAAGCGCTTCTAGGATGACTTTTCTGCAGTAGGTTTTGAGGATTGTGCGTGATGTCTTCTCTCTATTTATAAGGTTCTGAAGGACTCTGTGGTGGAACATTTTTTGCAAAACTACTTTTTTAGAATGCTTGCTTGTGGTTACATTACCATTTGTACATGCTCTCTTAGCAGTAGTGTGCGTTGCACTGTACTTAGTGGTTTTCTTTTCATTCTCACATTTTGACAGATCAACTACAATGGGCCTTATTACACGGACGGCGATAACCATGGCGCTATTAGCACCATGGTTGCCGCCGGCATTTTACCTATTCTGCCTTGGTGAATGGGGGAAATACTGCCCCATTCCAAGGTCGACGGGGCGGTAATTAATGGGAATGGGGAAGGAGCAAATAACGGTACCACTACTGAAGTCCCTCAGCCAGTCCGTTCCTTAACGTGTGGTCTGGCCACACGTTAAGGACGGGACCCGCTGAGGGACCTCATAATATGGCGCTAAGGGATTACCGGCACTGGTGCCCTTACCGGTGCCGGTAATCCCTTAGCGCCATCCGTGTAATGAGGCCCAACTTCTTTACTGGTAGATACATCAATTCTTCTTAATGACTGAATTACCTCTTCTCCTTCAACTTTCTGTTCTCGTTCAGCTTGCAGTGGATGGCTACTTTCTGTGTTTTTAGGTTGCGTGGCTTTAACAACGTCCCTTTAACAACGTTTTTTGTTAGGGAATTTCATAGATTTTTTGTAGGGCACTTTAACCATAATGTTGCTTTAGGCTAGTTTTTTCAGTAAACGGGAAATGTTTTTAGTTGCACAACTTAACCATAACGTCCCTTTAGCTATGTTTTTTGTTAGTTAATATATATACATTTATTTAATTAACATTTTTGGTATTTTTCGTTATTTTGGATTTCATTGAAACTTACCACTCTGTTTTATTTTCGGTAAAATTACTGTGTACCCACTGGGCCAGGGATTTAACAATGTTGGTCAATTAAAATGATTTGCTGACGATTTGATGAAAAAAGAAACCACCCATTTCAGCACTGTTCCCTTATTGGCCATCCTCTGCAGCAAAAAATCATGAAGAAGGGCCTCATGATGCATGATGCTAAAAGGTGCTAATAAGTATAATAACACCAACGCGCAAGAACCCTCATCCAACATCTTCAGAACATCATCTAAACTCTGAAATGTTGCAGTTTCCATCCTGCACCCCTCTCGAAACCCCGCCTAAGAAGAGACTGATTTTAATATTGTATCCACTCGTCAATTTATTTCCAAGAATTTTCCCAGAAACGGAAGGGACGTGACCGGATGGTAATTTGCCAAAAGATCCACATCATATTTTCTTTTCTACCAAGGGGCGTGCGTACATGCCCAGTTTGCGCCAAAAGATCCACATCCATATTTTCTTTTCTACCAAGGGTCGTGCGTACATGCCCAGTTGTCAGTGAGCCCGGGAAAC
Source organism: Ambystoma mexicanum (assembly GCF_040938575.1). NCBI lineage: Eukaryota > Metazoa > Chordata > Amphibia > Caudata > Ambystomatidae > Ambystoma > Ambystoma mexicanum. Next base: position 1,556,902,065 of record NC_090929.1, on the reverse strand, counting down.
ATTCCTGAACTGCGGACAGATGAGACACCTGCATAAAGAAAGGCGGGAAGACTGCAAACCATTCTTTTACCTTTTTCACTGGACAGTGATCTTCCACAAAAAAACCCGTCTTTAACATATCCATCACACATAGATTAAATATCAGGTAAGGACAATTATTCCCAACCCTGTGTTGCTTACATTGAACAATTGCAACATGGTTTGCTTTTACAATATTCCGTGAATATTTCCTGTGTGCTGTTTTTTGAATAACTGTATTTTCCACAGAAGAATTAGCAAGCCATTCACGCTACAGACACCTTTGCTTTCATTTCTGAGAGTTTAACTCTTTAGAGAACCACAGGGCTAGGGGTTTGTTAAATCCTGTTTTCACTACAGCTGTCACACTTTTTTACATTATTACTTACATCATTTCTTGCAATCTAATTGCGGCTTCACCTGCAGGAAAAGGTGCTTGATCAAGTTCTAATGATTGAGGGAAAGTCTCTGCTAATAGGTCTTTGTTTATCAAACTTAAATAACCCTTATTGTTGGTTAAGTCTTTTAGAGGGTAATTCATAGAAAATCGCACAAAAGTGGCGCACGCGACTGGCGCACAGCATGCCCGTGCGAATGTCTGCGCCAGCCGCGTGCGCTAAAATCGATTTCCGCGCACAGCGTATTCATGGATTTTCACATCCAAAACCAGCCGTGGCGCAGCGTGGCGCAGCGACCCTGCAGCAGCGCCAGTTACGCCCCCAAGAACGCCCTCGCGCAAGGAAAAGCCTTCAAAATCCCCAAATAATCGCAAAGGGCTGCGCTAACCCTGGACCAGTTCACAGGCCTGGCAAACAGCAAACGCCAAGCGGGGAACGTGTATAACAGGGGTTCGTGGGAAGTATAACACGCGATTCCAGCAGGGTACGTGTATTTCAGGGGTGCGCGGGAAGTTCCACATGCGATTTCAGCAGGGTATGTGTTTTTCAGGGGTGCGCGGGAAGTTCCACACGCGATTGGCCCCGTGCGAGCAGGGTACGTGTAGTCCAGGGGAGCGCGGGAAGTTCCACACGCGATTTCAGCAGGGCATGTGTATTTCATGGATGTGCGGGAAGTTCCACACGCGATTGGCCCTGTGCGAGCAGGGTACGTGTATTCCAGGGGTGCGCGGGAAGTTCCACACGCGATTACAGCAGGGTACGTGTATTTCAGGGGAGCGAGGGAAGTTCCACACGCGATTGGCCCCGTGCGAGCAGGGTACGTGTATTTCAGGGGTGCACGGGAAGTTCCACACGCGATTGTCCTCGTGCGAGCAGGGTACGTGTATTTCAGGGGTGCGCGGGAAGTTCCACACGCGATTTCAGCAGGGTACGTGTATTTCAGGGGTTCTGGGGAGTACTACACATGAATTGGCCGTGTGGGTCCTCCCAGGTGTTCGCTCTACAACCTCCACGGCCCCTGCAGGCAGCCCACACCATGGGGGACTACCCTGCACCCCTACTCATGTCCCGCACGCAGCCCATCCACCATGGGCATGCCCCCCAGCCAACCCACATGTCACCTTGCACTACTGATCAACAATGCATGTCTCCCACTACCCCCACCCCCCAGCAGTGCAGGGGCAGCCACCACCAGGCCCCCACCCATGTCCACCACCACCCACACCCCCCAGCCACCAGGGGCAGCCTCCACCAGGCCCCCACTCATGTCTCCCACCACCCCCACCCCCCAGCAGTGCAGGGGCAGCCTCCACCAGGCCCCCACTCATGTCCCCTATTACCCCCACCCCCCAGCAGTGCAGGGGCAGCCTCCACCAGGCCCCCACCCATGTCTACCACCACCCCCACCCCCCAGCCACCAGCGGCAGATTCCACAAGGCCCCCACTCCTGTCTACCACCACCCCCACCCCCCAGCCACCAGGGGCAGATTCCACCAGGCCCCCACTCATGTCTCCCACCACCCCCACCCCCCAGCCACCAGGGGCAGCCTCCAACAGGCCCCCACTCATGTCTACCACCACCCCCACCCCCCAGCCACCAGGGGCAGCCTCCACCAGGCCCCCACTCATGTCTCCCACCACCCCCACCCCCCAGCAGTGCAGGGGCAGCCTCCAACAGGCCCCCACTCATGTCCCCTATTACCCCCACCCACCAGCAGTGCAGGGGTAGCCTCCAACAGGCCCCCACTCATGTCCCCTATTACCCCCACCCCCCAGCAGTGCAGGGGCAGCCTCCACCAGGCCCCCACTCATGTCCCCTATTACCCCCACCCCCCAGCAGTGCAGGGGCAGCCTCCAACAGGCCCCCACTCATGTCTCCCACCACCCCCACCCCCCACCAGTGCAGGGGCAGCCTCCACCAGGCCCCCACTCATGTCTCCCACCACCCCCACGCCCCAGCAGTGCAGGGGCAGCCTCCAACAGGCCCCCACTCATGTCTCACACCACCCCCACCCACCAGCAGTGCAGGGGCAGCCTCCAACAGGCCCCCACTCATGTCCCCTATTACCCCCACCCACCAGCAGTGCAGGGGCAGCCTCCAACAGGCCCTCACTCATGTCCCCTATTACCCCCACCCCCCAGCAGTGCAGGGGCAGCCTCCAACAGGCCCCCACTCATGTACCCTATTACCCCCACCCCCCAGCAGTGCAGGGGCAGCCTCCACCAGGCCCCCACCCATGTCTACTACCACCCCCACCCCCCAGCCACCAGGGGCAGATTCCACCAGGCCCCCACTCATGTCTACCACCACCCCCACCCCCCAGCCACCAGGGGCAGCCTCCACCAGGCCCCCACTCATGTCTCCCACCACCCCCACCCCCCAGCCACCAGGGGCAGATACCTTCAGGCCCCCACTCATGTCTCCCACCACCCCCACCCCCAGCAGTGCAGGGGCAGCCTCCAACAGGCCCCCACTCATGTCCCCTATTACCCCACCCACCAGCAGTGCAGGGGCAGCCTCCAACAGGCCCCCACTCATGTCCCCTATTACCCCCACCCCCCAGCAGTGCAGGGGCAGCCTCCAACAGGCCCCCACTCATGTCCCCTATTACCCCCACCCACCAGCAGTGCAAGGGCAGCCTCCAACAGGCCCCCACTCATGTCCCCTATTACCCCCACCCCCCAGCAGTGCAGGGGCAGCCTCCACCAGGCCCCCACTCATGTCCCCTATTACCCCCACCCCCCAGCAGTGCAGGGGAAGCCTCCAACAGGCCCCCACTCATGTCTCCCACCACCCCCACCCCCCAGCAGTGCAGGGGCAGCCTCCACCAGGCCCCCACTCATGTCTCCCACCACCCCCACCCCCGAGCAGTGCAGGGGCAGCCTCCAACAGGCCCCCACTCATGTCTCCCACCACCCCCACCCCCCAGCCACCAGGGGCAGCCTCCACCAGGCCCCCACTCATGTCTACCACCACCCCCCAGCAGTGCAGGGGCAGCCTCCAACAGGCCCCCACTCATGTCCCCTATTACCCCCACCCACCAGCAGTGCAGGGGCAGCCTCCAACAGGCCCCCACTCATGTCCCCTATTACCCCCACCCCCCAGCAGTGCAGGGGCAGCCTCCAACAGGCCCCCACTCATGTCCCCTATTACCCCCACCCCCCAGCAGTGCAGGGGCAGCCTCCACCAGGCCCCCACCCATGTCTACCACCACCCCCACCCCCCAGCCACCAGGGGCAGATTCCACCAGGCCCCCACTCATGTCTACCACCACCCCCACCCCCCAGCCACCAGGGGCGGCCTCCACCAGGCCCCCACTCATGTCTCCCACCACCCCCACCCCCCAGCCACCAGGGGCAGATACCATCAGGCCCCCACTCATGTCTCCCACCACCCCCACCCCCCAGCAGTGCAGGGGCAGCCTCCACCAGGCCCCCACCCATGTCTACCACCACCCCCACCCCCCAGCCACCAAGGGCAGATTCCACCAGGCCCCCACTCATGTCTCCCACCACCCCCACCCCCCAGCCACCAGGGGCAGCCTCCACCAGGCCCTCACTCATGTCTCCCACCACCCCCACCCCCCAGCCACCAGGGGCAGATACCATCAGGCCCCCACTCATGTCTCCCACCACCCCCACCCCCCAGCAGTGCAGGGGCAGCCTCCACCAGGCCCCCACCCATGTCCAACTCATGTTCCCCTGCACCCCCACCCCCCAGCATCGTGGGGCACCTGCCAGCAGGCCCCCACTCATGTCCAACTAATGTTCCCCTGCACCCCCACCCCCCAGCACCGTGGGGCACCTGCCAGCAGGCCCCCACCCATGTCCAACTAATGTTCCCCTGCACCCCCACCCCCCAGCACTGTGTGGCACCTGCCAGCAGGCCCCCACTCATGTCCAACTCATGTTCCCCTGCACCCCCACCCCCCAGCACCGTAGCAGGCCCCCACTGATGTCCAACTAATGTTCCCCTGCACCCCCACCCCCCAGCACCGTGGGGCACCTGCCAGCAGGCCCCCACCCATGTCCAACTCATGTTCCCCTGCACCCCCACCCCCCCAGCACCGTGGGGCACCTGCCAGCAGGCCCCCACTCATGTCCAACTCATGTTCCCCTGCACCCCCACCCCCCAGCACCGTGGGGCACCTGCCAGCAGGCCCCCACTCATGTCCAACTAATGTTCCCCTGCACCCCCACCCTCCAGCACCGTGTGGCACCTGCCAGCAGGCCCCCACTCATGTCCAACTCATGTTCCCCTGCACCCCCACCCCCCAGCACCGTAGATATAGAACTGCAATTGCAAGTTTGGAAACGAACACATGTCCTTCACATACACCCAATGGGTGTCAGTGAATCTCCAAACCCGTATCATGATATGCATGAAACCAATGAGATGATACTACACATTGAAGTTTGATCTAAAAATATGTATTAAAGAAAACAAGAATTGAATCAAAAATAAACTAACAGAAATGGGAATTTAAAAAAAGTAAAAAGAAGCATGTCCATGAAAAAATGCTAAACCAAAAATCAGAATCCAAAGGAATGGTGTCCAAAGTCACAGTCCAGAAAAGAAAATCCAATGTGAAATTATAATAGAAAGCCATTGCTCCATGGGTAAATGGTAAAAAGAAACGAAAATCCAACAGATAACTATGTACAGGTGAACAAGCCAGGGTCCATGATCCCAACAAAAGAAATTAAACCTATCTAACAACACTACCTAATAAAAAATAACTATATACAAAAATGTGGCCCATTGTCCAAAAGTTCCAAAGAAAAAGCAAAAACAAAGGAAACCTAACACTAACTACATAACTATTTACATGGGCAGCGGGCTAGTCCAACGGCTCACTGGATGTTGTCATGGGCCAGGGCATCATCGAACTCCTGTTCAATGACTTGGAGGCGGGCATGTTCCCTGGCCCCGAGGTCTCGCAGGGATAAAGCAGTGTCCAGCTCCAACTCCCTGCGAAGACCCTCGAGGCACTCAGCCCGCCTCAGCGCCCTCCGCATGGAGTTCTCCACCCTGACCATTGTGAGCCGTTCCTCCTCTGCCCGCTGCCGCTCCGCACCTATCCGCTGGCCCAACCGCTCCCACACGGAAGCCACTCCCATTCCAGGGTTCTCCTGCCCTCCGGCCGATGCCTGCACGCCTGATGTTGATGGCCCGGAGCCATGATGCCTCCCACGTCGAGCCTGCCGCTGCCTCCGACGCAACTGCCTGTGCCAGCACTATGGCATCCAGGCTGATGGTATCCACCGACGCCGTCGTGCACGTGCCCTGCCCGATGATGCCGTCACATCCTCCATCTGCTGGGGGTCCAGTTGCTGGTGTGTCCACCCCTGCTGGACCTCCGACTCCCGACTGTGGCAGGGATGGGATCCCCACCGAGCCGGCTGCATTGGTCGGGGCAGGTCCACAGGGGGCCCCGGTGGCATCTGGGCCGGAAGACGGCATGGAGAACGACTGGTGCATAGTCTCCACAGAGGAGGAGAGGGTCGCCAGATTGGCCGACACATGTAGGAAACCCCCGACCATGGCCGGTGCTCTCCGTGATGACGTGCATGCTCCTCCCGGGAAGCACGCACCTCATCGCGAATTGCACCTGTGCGCAACGCGACACCAATCAGGACCTTCTCCATACGCCCAGGGGTCCCCTCGTACGCAGGTGGAGGGGAGTCAGATGACATGGACATCCCCCCTACCTGCGGACGGGCCTGGGATGGGGCATCCCTGCTGGTGCATGGTGGTGCAGTCACAGTGTCAGGGACAGTGACATGCACAGGCCCCTCCACGGCGACCTGTGCTGCCTCCTGCCCCAGCCCCTGAACTGCAACACTTGCACCAGCAGGGATGCCCCCACCAGGCCCCATGTGCGCCTCAGTAGCGGCCTCCTCCTCCTCTGTGGAAACTACCAACCTGGATGGCTCCACCCCGTCTTCCGCCATTGCAAGCCCCTGTGGGGGCTCACCCACCCCTTCCGCTGCAGCCGTGGGGGCATCCCCACCGCTTTTCTCCACAGAGCCGTCTCCGCCCTCTTCTTCAGGTGGCGCTGTGTAGAGGGAGACATAGAACACAAGCATCAGGGTACTGTACAATGGTCCCCTAGACAGGAAGCAATAGCAGATGAGTGGCACTGTCAAAGATCACTTCCATCATGTCCCTCCACAACACATGGCTCAGTGCAGGTAAAACACATGCGGTAACAGGCATGGCGCATGCTATGGACATTAGCATACATGTCCAAGTTATTCTTTAAACATACACTGTTGTTTTGGAACTCACATGCATCATGTGCCATGCCTATCACATGCACACACTTCACCCTAGTTTCATCCATCTGGCCTCACCACAGACACAGTGGATACAAGGATGACTAGGCTGCATCAGTGAACCGGAACATTGCCACAGACATGTGTCATGCATCCCAGGCATTCACAAGTCACAGACACGCTGGTCAGACACACAGACATGGACAGCATATATGTACATGGCATCAGCACCCATCCCTCACCCATGTCCAGGAACAGAGACTGGCATGCTTTCATGTGGCCATTCCGCATAGGGCAACCCATGTTGCATTTGAACACATGCACCAACCGTGTGGTTCACACATTACTGGTCTCACATGCATGACGTCCCTGCACACACACATGCATACATGGGCTATGTCACACATACAGGCAGGTATCAGACAACCAGCACACTGCGACATGCCCTGTCTCACACAGCAATGCTTGGCCACTTACCGCTCAACTCCAGACGGGTCTGCCTCTCAAGGATCTGGCCGTGGAGCGCTGGGCCTACGCGTTCCAGGACCCTCATCTGGATGGTACTCATGCGGCCCCGGCCCCCCTCCACGAGGCGCCAGGCCTTCAAGAGGGTCCTGGACCTGCAGTCATCCCAGCGCTTCTTGACATGTTGGTAGTCGCAGACTGCCACCCCCTCCGCGTTGATGGCAGTCACGATGTCGGTCCAGATCCGAGTCCGTCCTTCCTTGTTGGCGCGCTTACTTCCGAAGAGGGCATCATACTGCCCCAGGACTTGCTCCACCAGGACACCAACTTCAGTGGCACTGAAGCTGGTGCCACTCTGCCTCTCTGGCCGGGGGTTGCCAGTGGTGCCAGATGTAGCAGTGCCCGACATGGCAACCCCAGAGGCAGGAGTGGGTGGGCAACTGTATCCTGGGGCTGGGCTGTGGAGTGATGGTATCCCAGTCGGGAGTACTCTGTACTCTGTTCCAGCAGGGGTGGACACAGCAAATGGACCCCTGCAGATGGCTGATGTGCAGGCACCAAATGGCAGGGCACGGTGGCAGCAGGCAGGCAGGTAGGCAGGCAGCAGCAGATGGCTCGTGGGAGGCTGCTCGGGGTTCTGGGGGGCAGTAATTCGGCCTTTTGGGCAGGAGCGTGGTCTTCCGTGTGCTTATGCGTGGCCAGCTTGATACGGAGTGATTTGGCACGTGAAAATCCTGCACGTCTGCGTGTAAATCGAGGAAAGGCCCTTAGCGCGTATGCACGTCAGCACGCATATGCGATTTCATTGGACCAAAGGCCCTTAGCGCGTGAGCGCGTCTGTGACGTGAGGCGCGCGGGTGTTTCCCTCATTACACGTGATGACAGAGCACACATGGATTTCCACCAATCGCGTGTGGAACTTCCTTCGCACCCCAGAAATACACGTACCCAGGCAAATCGCGTGTACGCTCACTTCCCTCCGATTACACGCGATGACACTCGGACGTGCAGTTTCATTTCATTGGCCCAAAGGCCACCATGCGCAGCTGTGACGTCACGCGCATGGCCGTAGAGAATGGCGCATGTAAAAATGAAGAGATATACGTCCGAGTGTCAAAGCGCATAATTGGTGGAAATGGCCTCATCGCGTATGCGCGTCTGTGACGTGTGTATAAAATGTACGTGTAGGACGCCATTTCCTTGTACGTGCTTTTCGTGGAGAGCGAGTGGGTGAAATCTGTACTTCTTGTCGGTTCACACGCGATTTACTTCACGGTGTTTCCAGTTCGTACTCCCTGTTACCTCTGACAGTTTTTTCTCTTTTCCTCTTTTCCCTGGGCCTGTTTCCTTAAACAGCTCCCCTACTACTGTTGTCCTGTCTCCTCAGACAGCGTACAATTCTTCTTTTGGCGGGGGTTTTGCCAACGCGCACACGCGCATATTTTTCACGCTTTTGTTCCTGGCAGACGGTGAGACGCGCACGTATCTAACATCTGTGCTTGCCCCGTGTGTCGCGTACCCCTTCAGAGGTCATTCTAGGCTGCGTGTGACACGCATACGTTCATTCTTGTGTTCCTGGGTGCCACAGCGTAGTGCAGGTTTTTTTTTCCACGCACGTGGTCTAGGAGGGGTTGCATGCACCTTACTTCCCTTTTTTGGGCTGCCTGTGCGTTGCGTGACCCGTCATCTTTCCCCAGGGGTGACAAACAGCCTTGCTAGAGCACTAGGGTACGATTACCATCTGGTACCCAAGCCCTTTGGCCCCCAATTGCCCAGGACAATAGTTCACATCAACTCCCATACGCACAATAACATCAGTGCCATGGCTGGGAGGCGAACAAGCCGTAAGGGTGGCAAAGGTGGCCGAGCCCCAAGTGGTGGCCGTGGTGGATCCGGTAGGGGACGTGGTCGTGACTTGCAGGGTCCCACTAGCCCCCCATGTGTGGAGGAGCAGTCAGGGACACCCATGTCCCCCCCCCTGGTTGAGGTTACCGTGGCTGACACCATCCATGCTCAGCCCTTGTTGGACCAGCCCACTGTGGAACCAGACCTGGCACAGGGTGACTCCATGGCTGACTTCCAGGTCAGCAGGTCTAGGCCACGTGCGCCGGTGAACGTTGGTGTCATCAGGCCACGTGGATCAGGGGCAGCTAGGTCATCTGCTGCCCCGCGTAGGCAGGCTGGGGAGGCTGCAGGGGCAGCTGCGGCTCCATCCACCCCACCTCTCACACACCCAGCCAGGACAGTGTCGGTCCAAGTCCATCATGCTGACATTCCCCCTGACACCATCCCACTTGAGATAATGCCTGCACCAACTCCCATGCTGAGTGTGCAATCCCACGCTCCTGCCCCTAGTGTCCAGAGCGGCGCAAGACACTCCGGATCCCCACCACCTTCCAAGCGGAAGAGGAAGAGTGCTCGTCCAGTAGAGGCTGATGCCCCAGACACGGCTACACAGTCCGACCCGTCAAGGAAGCCCAGCTTCAATGAGGCCGAACTGAATGCACTTGTAGAGTATGTGTCCGCACATGACCGCGAAATGGTGATTGTTGCAGGATCCAAGACCACACCTGCACAACGTCAGGCACACTGGCAGACCATTGCGGACATCATAAGTGCCCTTGGAATCGTGAGGCGCACAGCTAATGATTGCTACAAGCGCTGGAATGACCTGAAGCGCAGGGCAAAGAATAAGCAGGCCTCAAGTCATGCCGCAACTCTAGTGACTGGAGGTGGGTCTCCAGCAGACGACATAGAACTCACTCCACATGAGCAGGTTGCTGGGACCTACGTCACGGAGGAACAAAATCATCCATGTGCATGTTGTGTGTGGGAGGGCTTCTGTTTGGGTGCCAAGGGAGGGTGTGTGTGCCTGAGTGGTTCGGCTCACCCATGTGCCTCTTCCAAAACATTCTTTGCACCAGCATTTGGGTATAGCAGCATCCCTTCGGCCAACATTAGACATCCAGCCCAACAGCACGCCAGTTGCCCTTGGAGTGTCATCTTGCCACTACACTGTTGCTTATTTACCTCTGCTTATTCAGGCAGATTGTTTGCATACCACCACTTTTACTCAGGATTTCTCAGTCCTATTGTCACATGTCTGACATGGCTATGATACAGTGGACTGGCTCAGTTTCGTGGACATGATTAGTTTGGACATGTTCCTGTGCTATAGGACCATTTTTGACTGGCAGCTGCATGTTAAACATTAGAACCATTACAATGGAAATGATCAATCATATGAACAAACTGGACTGAATGAACAATTGGTGGCCTCCTCTCCCTCTTCACTTCATGGCTACGGTACATGCCATCTGTGTGATGGCATGTGTATTTGACCTGCCAATCACTGGCCAATGTGTGATGGCACTGCTAGGCAGCATGCAGCAAATGTGTTCATCTTCCATCTTGGTGTCATCAATGTGTGGCATCTGCCTCCCCATCACACGCAGTGACGGTGCATGCATGGGAGTGTTTTAGTCATGTGGGACATGTGTCAATCAAATACTGTTTCTGTAGCCTCTCAGCCCTCATTGTGTGCCATGGTGCTAATGCCTGTTTCCATTTGTTTTCTTTTATGTCTTTGCAGGGGAAGACGCACCTGATACTGCTGGGGTTGTGGAGATGGTGCAGACCCAGGGGGGGTCTGAGGGCCGACCGACCACCAGTGAGGCACGTGGTGTGGTGGTGGGTGAGAACCCACAACTGCTGCAGGTTGTGCTCTCAAGGGGTGTCTCTGGCTGCACCTCCCCCGAGCTGTACTCAGGTGTTGATTCGGATGATGAGACCTACGTGCCGTCACAGGTGAGTGTTCCTGGGAGGGATTCTGTTCTGTCCGACCCACCTGCACCAGGGTTAGAACCCTCAATGGGGATGTCAGTGTTGGCAGGTACGCCTTTGGTGGTTACGGATGCAGGGTCACACTCTGCGACATCTGATCCTGTTCCTGGGCCATCAGATCAGAGGGGGAATGCAGTCCTGCAGCCTCAGGCAGTGCCGGCACAGCAAGGCGCAGTTCGCCTTGCCCCAGACAGGTGTGGTGCCCGCCGACGTGGTGGCCGTACGCCACCTGGCAATACCGCATGGGAGCAATTCATTTACGGTATGGCAACCCAACAGGCAGAATCATCAGAGATGATGGCTCAGGCCATGGATAGGGTGGCCACTTCCATTGTCCCCCCCGAGAGGCTGATGGAGCGACTACAGCAGGCAACCGACTCCATCTGCCAGTCACACAGGGAGGACATGTTGGCATCCAACAGGGACAGGCGGGCGGCACTGGCGACTCTGCAGGAAGCCATCTCCATAGAGTCCCAGGGCCACAGGGAAGCCCTGAGGCTGGAACTCCTTCACCTCAGGACGACTCTTGTTGAGCTTGAGGCTTCAACAGACCGAAGGACAGAACAGCAGCTGGAGCGTCTCACCCGTACGCTCTCAGCTGAGATGCAGGCAACTAGGGCGGAGGTCCGGGCATCACGTGAGTTGTTGCATGGGGACCTCCGCACACTCATCCTCCAGAACAAGACCTACCACACCCGCATTCTTGCAGCCATGAAGGAACAGGCTAGGGCCTTGCGTGGGCTGCCTCCCATAGTGCCACCACCTCCGGATGCAGCTGCACAGGGTGAGAATAGCGACAGCAGTGATACTCCCACAATAGGGTAGCCGTGTGGGCCATGAGCCCATGGAGGTGTTTTTTTTTCGCAAGATCCACACAGGTGGGTTTTGGTGTGCACCCTGTCCTCAGACCTCCTGGGTGGCCTCCCCAACCCCCCCGGGCCCATTAATGGCCATTTTTTTTTTTGTTTTTTTTTTGGGACAGTGTGTTGCCTTGTGTGGCTCCCGTGGGCATAGGCTGCATTGTGGCTGGGCACATGCAGGCTTGTCATGGATTTGGTTCCGATGCTTGGTTTTTTGTCACACACACCCCTCCTGCTTCCCGTTTCCATGGGCTTGCAAAGGGTGTGCCCAATTGACATTGACGTACATGGTGACATTGGACTCCCATGAGCTGTGTGGGCAGTCTGTAGTCAATACTGTGTATACATTAATAGTGCATATTGTTGTTGTATTGTACACTGCGTGGTGTATTCATATGTGTCTCTGCATCCATCTCATCCTCCATATTTGCAGGTCCATTCCTCATGTCTTCACAATGCGGTCCACCTTGGAACTGGAGTCCATGTTGTAAGCAGTGCACCTACACTCTAGCGTGGCGCCAACACTGTATACTTGCAAGTGTTCGGAGGGCTGTCATCATCAGGTGGTGAGGCTAGCTAATTTTTAAGTCTGTAATGTCATGTTTAAGGTGGGTTGGAGGTTGTGTAGGTGATTGGTTTTATTGGTAAGTATTTGGTAATGTGGACTGTAGGTCCTGCATTACTGTGAGCATTTCATGTGTGGACAGGTTTCCATTAGGGATACTGTAGCTGCTGACACTTGGGGCATGTTGTGGGGATTAATTTCTTTCCTCTCACATTGCATGACATGCCATGGTGTGTTGTGTGGCCGTGCCGTGGAGGGGGTGGGTGACATGGCACTGTTTTCATGTAGTATTTTGCAAGTGGGTATTCATTTATGCAGCATGGCAGTGTATTTTCATGACACTGCATTGGTGGTGTTTGTGTAGGTAGGGATGCACACATTGTGACACTTCCACATGAACAATCTCAGGCTGCTATGGTTCTGACAGGTGACAGTCCCTTTGTTCGTCTTAATTGTCAGGCCGAGTCATCAGTGCTAATCAGATGGTATGTGCCAGGCCTGTGTGCACTCCACTGGGGTGTGATTTCTATGTGAAGTAATTAGCCACCAGCTGCGTACGGGCTGCCTCACCCCGTGCCCTCTCCCCTCCCATGCGCAGCGGGCGTGCATGTGGTTGGGGATGTGGGGGCACCACCATGTCCACGGCCAGGCCCCGGCGTGTTGCAACATTGTGCAGGACACATGCTGCCACTATGATCCTGCACACTACTGGGGGCCCATATAACAGCTGCCCGCCAGACCGGTCAAGGGAGCGAAAGCGTGACTTGAGCACTCCGAATGTGCGCTCCACTATGCCCCGAGTTGCTATATGGGCTGTGTTGTATCTTACCTCTGGAGGCGTGATGGGGTTCCGAATTGGCGTCATCATGTGGGTGCTCAGAGGGTAGTCACTGTCCCCTGGTGAGGAGGTGATGGGTATCATTAGTGGGGTAGTGACATTACTCTGCATCTGACATGCATGCATGTGCAGTGGCATTCATACTCACCAAGCAGCCATGTATCACCATGCCGCCCAGCTTCGAGGTCCCGGCTTAGGGTAGACATTTGGTAAATGAAGCTGTCGTGGGTGGACCCTGGATAGTTTGCATATACTGAGGTGATGATTCCCTTAGCATTACATACAACCTGCACGTTGATGGAATGCCAGTGCTTCCGGTTCCTATAGATGTGCTCAGATGCCCTGGGGGGACGTAGTGCCACATGGCTGCAGTCAATGGCACCTAGCACTTTTGGAAATTGTGCCACACCGTAGAAATCGAGGGTGGCAGCCTGCCTTTCTGCAGGTGTCCTGGGCAGGTATATGTGCCTACGGACTGATGGGCGTGCAGTGATGATGTTCAAGCCCTGGTGTAGGCAGCGTGACTGCGTGGCCTGTGACACCCCACCCACTATGGCACTTGTCCGCTGAAATGATCCTGTGGCCAAGAAGTGCAGTACATTGAGGACCTTCTCCAGGGGGCTGAGTGCTTGGGAGCACAGGGTGGGTGATGTGAGGTCATCCTCCCACTCACTGACCAGGTCAAGTATCATGTGTGGGGGAAACCTGTACCTCCCATACACCTGGTCATCAGGCATCCCAAAAAGACTGGTTCTGGGAGTGAAAATTCGCGCCCTCACTATCCTCCTCCTCCTCCTTTGGTAACCCACGGCCACTGCTGCTAGGAATGGTATATTCATCCTGGCGTATGAGCTTGTTTGTGGTCTTCGCGCACTTTTATGCTGCGCGGGTCGACGTACGCCTGCTTCATGCAGGCGTACGTGTGTCAGGATTGGACACTTTTTCGGCACGTCATAGGCGAACGTGTGAATCTTCCCGCCCACACCAGGAATCCACGTAGCACGCTCTCACAGGCACAGTCGCGGGTAAATATTCCCGCCCACCCCTGGAATACATGTGACCCACTCTCACAGGCCCAATCGCGTGTGGAAGTTCACGCGCACCCACAGTAATACACGTACCCAGGCAAATCGCGTGTGGAAGTTCACACGCACCCACAGTAATACACGTACCCAGGCAAATCGCGTGCGGAAGTTCACGCGCACCCCGAAGTACACGTACAATCGTGTGTGGAACTTCACGCGCACCACGAAGTACACGTACCGAGGCAAATTGCACGGCTGGGGGGTGGGGTGGTGGGAGACATGAGTGGGGGCCTGGTGGAGGCTGCCCCTGGTGGCTGGGGGGTGGGGGTGGTGGTAGACATGGGTGGGGGCCTGGTGGAGGCTGCCCCTGCACTGCTGGGGGGTGGGGGTGGAGGTAGACATGGGTGGGGGCCTGGTGGAGGCTGCCCCTGGTGGCTGGGGGGTGGGGGTGCAGGGGGACATGAGTGGGGGCCTGGTGGAGGCTGCCCCTGGTGGCTGGGGGGTGGGGGTGCAGGGGGACATGAATGGGGGCCTGGTGGAGGCTGCCCCTGCACTGCTGGGGGGTGGGGGTGGTGGGAGACATGAGTGTGGGCCTGGTGGAGGCTGCCCCTGGTGGCTGGGGGGTGGGGGTGGTGGTTGACATGGGTGGGGGCCTGGTGGAGGCTGCCCCTGCACTGCTGGGGGGTGGGGGTGGTGGGAGACATGAGTGGGGGCCTGGTGGAGGCTGCCCCTGGTGGCTGGGGGGTGGGGGTGGTGGTAGACATGGGTGGGGGCCTGGTGGAGGCTGCCTCTGCACTGCTGGGGGGTGAGGGTGGTGGGAGACATGAGTGGGGGCCTGGTGGAGGCTTCCCCTGGTGGCTGGGGGGTGGGGGTGGTGGTAGACATTGGTGGGGGCCTGGTGGAGGCTGCCCCTGCACTGCTGGGGGGTGGGGGTGGTGGGAGACATGAGTGGGGGCCTGTTGGAGGCTGCCCCTGCACTGCTGGGGGGTGGGGGTGGTGGGAGACATGAGTGGGGGCCTGGTGGAGGCTGCCCCTGCACTGCTGGGGGGTGGGGGTTGTGGGAGACATGAGTGGGGGCCTGGTGGAGGCTGCCCCTGGTGGCTGGGGGTGGTGGTAGACATGGGTGGGGGCCTGGTGGAGGCTGCCCCTGCACTGCTGGGGGGTGGGGGTGGTGGTAGACATGGGTGGGGGCCTGGTGGAGGCTGCCCCTGGTGGCTGGGGGATGGGGGTGCAGGGGGACATGAGTGGGGGCCTGGTGGAGGCTGCCCCTGGTGGCTGGGGGGTGGGGGTGCAGGGGGACATGAGTGGGGGCCTGGTGGAGGCTGCCCCTGCACTGCTGGGGGGTGGGGGTGGTGGGAGACATGAGTGGGTGCCTGGTGGAGGCTGCCCATGCACTGCGGGGGGTGGGGGTAATAGGAGACATGAGTGGGTGCCTGGTGGAGGCTGCCCCTGGTGGCTGGGGGGTGGGGGTGGTGGGAGACATGTGTTGGTGATCAGTGGTGCAAGGTGACATGTGGGTTGGCTGGTGGGCATGGCCATGGTGGATGGGTTGCCTGTGGGACATGAGCAGGGGTGCAGGGTAGTACCCTGTGGTGTGGGCTGCCTTCAGGGGCTGTGGAGGGTGTAGAGGGAACACCTGGGGGGACCCACATGGCCATATCACGTGTAGCATTCCCCTACAACACCGAAATACACGTACCCAGCCAAATCGTGTGTGAAACTTCCCGCGCACCCCTGGAATCGACGTACCCAGCCAAATCGTGTGTTGAACTTCCCACGCACCCCTGAAATCCACGTACCCGGCCAAATCGCGTGTGAACTTCGCGCGCACCCCTGAAATCCACGTACCCAGTCAAATTGCGTGTTTAACTTCCCGCGCACCCCTGAAATACACGTACCCGGCCAAATCGCGTGTGGAACTTCCCGCGCACCCTTGAAATCCACGTACACAGCCAAATCGAGTGTTGGACTTCACGCGCACCCCTGAAATCCATGTACCCGGCCAAATCGCGTGTGGAACTTCCCACGCACCCCTGTAATCCACGTACCCGGGGAAATCGCGTGTGGAAGTTCACGCGCACCCACAGTAATACACGTACCCAGGCAAATTGCGTGTGGAAGTTCACGCGCACTCCGAAGTACACGTACAATCGCGTGTGGAACTTCACGCGCACCACGAAGTACACGTACCCAGGCAAATTGCACGGCTGGGGGGTGGGGGTGGTGGGAGACATGAGTGGGGGCCTGGTGGAGGCTGCCCCTGCACTGCTGGGGGGTGGGGGTGGTGGGAGACATGAGTGGGGGCCTGTTGGAGGCTGCCCCTGCACTGCTGGGGGGGGAAATAGGGGACATGAGTGTGGGCCTGGTGGAGGCTGCCCCTGGTGGCTGGGGGGTGGGGGTGGTCGTAGACATGAGTGGGGGCCTGGTGGAATCTGCCCCTGGTGGCTGGGGGGTGGGGGTGGTGGTAGACATGGGTGGAGGCCTGG
Organism: Ambystoma mexicanum; assembly: GCF_040938575.1. Taxonomy (NCBI): domain Eukaryota; kingdom Metazoa; phylum Chordata; class Amphibia; order Caudata; family Ambystomatidae; genus Ambystoma; species Ambystoma mexicanum. Next base: position 1,556,885,288 of record NC_090929.1, on the reverse strand, counting down.
TGGTGGCTGCCCCTGCACTGCTGGGGGGTGGGGGTGGTGGTAGACATGGGTGGGGGCCTGGTGGAGGCTGCCCCTGGTGGCTGGGGGGTGGGGGTGCAGGGGGACATGAGTGGGGGCCTGGTGGAGGCTGTCCCTGGTGGCTGGGGGGTGGGGGTTATAGGGGACATGAGTGGGGGCCTGGTGGAGGCTGCCCCTGCACTGCTGGGGGGTGGGGTGGTGGGAGACATGAGTGGGGGCCTGGTGGAGGCTGCCCCTGGTGGCTGGGGGGTGGGGGTGGTGGTAGACATGGGTGGGGGCCTGGTGGAGGCTGCCCCTGCACTGCTGGGGGGTGGGGGTGGTGGGAGACATGAGTGGGGGCCTGGTGGAGGCTGCCCCTGGTGGCTGGGGGATGGGGGTGGTGGTAGACATGGGTGGGGGCCTGGTGGAGGCTGCCCCTGCACTGCTTGGGGGTGGGGGTGGTGGGAGACATGAGTGGGGGCCTGTTGGAGGCTGCCCCTGCACTGCTGGGGGGTGGGGGTGGTGGGAGACATGAGTGGGGGCCTGGTGGAGGCTGCCCCTGCACTGCTGGGGGGTGGGGGTGGTGGGAGACATGAGTGGGGGCCTGGTGGAGGCTGCCCCTGGCGGCTGGGGGGTGGGGGTGATGGTAGACATGGGTGGGGGCCTGGTGGAGGCTGCCCCTGCACTGCTGGGGGGTGGGGGTAATAGGGGACATGAGTGGGGGCCTGGTGGAGGCTGCCCCTGCACTGCTGGGGGGTGGGGGTGGTGGTAGACATGGGTGGGGGCCTGGTGGAGGCTGCCCCTGCACTGCTGGGGGGTGGGGGTGCAGGGGGACATGAGTGGGGGCCTGGTGGAAGCTGCCCCTGGTGGCTGGGGGTGGGGGTGCAGGGGGACATGAGTGGGGGCCTGGTGGAGGCTGCCCCTGCACTGCTGGGGGGTGGGGGTGGTGGGAGACATGAGTGGGGGCCTGTTGGAGGCTGCCCCTGCACTGCTGGGCGGTGGGGGTGGTGGAAGACATGAGTGGGGGCCTGGTGGAGGCTGCCCCTGGTGGCTGGGGGGCGGGGGTGGTGGTAGACATGGGTGGGGGCCTGGTGGAGGCTGCCCCTGGTGGCTGGGGGGTGGGGGTGCAGGGGGACATGAGTGGGGGCCTGGTGGAGGCTGCCCCTGGTGGCTGGGGGGTGGAGGTGCAGGGGGACATGAGTGGGGGCCTGGTGGAGGCTTCCCCTGCACTGCTGGGGGGTGGGGGTGGTGGGAGACATGAGTCGGGGCCTGGTGGAGGCTGCCCCTGGTGGCTGGGGGGTGGGGTGGTGGTAGACATGGGTGGGGGCCTGGTGGAGGCTGCCCCTGCACTGCTGGGGGGTGGGGGTGGTGGGAGACATGAGTGGGGGCCTGGTGGAGGCTGCCCCTGGTGGCTGGGGGGTGGGGGTGGTGGTAGACATGGGTGGGGGCCTGGTGGAGGCTGCCCCTGCACTGCTGGGGGGTGGGGGTGGTGGGAGACATGAGTGGGGGCCTGTTGGAGGCTGCCCCTGCACTGCTGGGGGTGGGGGTGGTGGGAGACATGAGTGGGGGCCTGGTGGAGGCTGCCCCTGCACTGCTGGGGGGTGGGGGTGGTGGGAGACATGAGTGGGGGCCTGGTGGAGGCTGCCCCTGGTGGCTGGGGGGTGGGGGTGGTGGTAGACATGGGTGGGGGCCTGGTGGAGGCTGCCCCTGCACTGCTGGGGGGTGGGGGTGGTGGTAGACATGGGTGGGGGCCTGGTGGAGGCTGCCCCTGGTGGCTGGGGGGTGGGGGTGCAGGGGGACATGAGTGGGGGCCTGGTTGAGGCTGCCCCTGGTGGCTGGGGGGTGGGGGTGCAGGGGGACATGAGTGGGGGCCTGGTGGAGGCTGCCCCTGCACTGCTGGGGGGTGGGGGTGGTGGGAGACATGAGTGGGGGCCTGGTGGAGGCTGCCCCTGCACTGCTGGGGGGTGGGGGTAATAGGGGACATGAGTGGGGCCTGTTGGAGGCTGCCCCTGCACTGCTGGGGAGTGGGGGTGGTGGTAGACATGGGTGGGGGCCTGGTGGAGGCTGCCCCTGCACTGCTGGGGGGTGGGGGTGGTGGGAGACATGTGTGGGGGCCTGGTGGAGGCTGCCCCTGGTGGCTGGGGGGTGGGGGTGGTGGTAGACATGGGTGGGGGCCTGGTGGAGACTGCCCCTGCACTGCTGGGGGGTGGGGGTGGTGGGAGACATGAGTGGGGGCCTGTTGGAGGCTGCCCCTGCACTGCTGGGGGGTGGGGGTGGTGGGAGACATGAGTGGGGGCCTGGTGGAGGCTGCCCCTGCACTGCTGGGGGTGGCGGTGGTGGGAGACATGAGTGGGGGCCTGGTGGAGGCTGCCCCTGGTGGCTGGGGGGTGGGGGTGATGGTAGACATGGGTGGGGGCCTGGTGGAGGCTGCCCCTGCACTGCTGGGGGGTGGGGGTAATAGGGGACATGAGTGGGGGCCTGGTGGAGGCTGCCCCTGCACTGCTGGGGGGTGTGAGTGGTGGTAGACATGGGTGGGGGCCTGTTGGAGGCTGCCCCTGCACTGCTGGGGGGTGGGGGTGCAGGGGGACATGAGTGGGGGCCTGGTGGAGGCTGCCCCTGGTGGCTGGGGGGTGGGGGTGCAGGGGGACATGAGTGGGGGCCTGGTGGAGGCTGCCCCTGCACTGCTGGGGGGTGGGAGACATGAGTGGGGGCCTGTTGGAGGCTGCCCCTGCACTGCTGGGGGGTGGGGGTGGTGGGAGACATGAGTGGGGGCCTGGTGGAGGCTGCCCCTGGTGGCTGGGGGGGTGGGGGTGGAGGTAGACATGGGTGGGGGCCTGGTGGAGGCTGCCCCTGGTGGCTGGGGGGTGGGGGTGCAGGGGGACATGAGTGGGGGCCTGGTGGAGGCTGCCCCTGTTTGCTGGGGGGTGGAGGTGCAGGGGGACATGAGTGGGGGCCTGGTGGAGGCTTCCCCTGCACTGCTGGGGGGTGGGGGTGGTGGGAGACATGAGTGGGGGCCTGGTGGAGGCTGCCCCTGGTGGCTGGGGGGTGGGGTGGTGGTAGACATGGGTGGGGGCCTGGTGGAGGCTGCCCCTGCACTGCTGGGGGGTGGGGGTGGTGGGAGACATGAGTGGGGGCCTGTTGGAGGCTGCCCCTGCACTGCTGGGGGTGGGGGTGGTGGGAGACATGAGTGGGGGCCTGGTGGAGGCTGCCCCTGGTGGCTGGGGGGTGGGGGTGGTGGTAGACATGGGTGGGGGCCTGGTGGAGGCTGCCTCTGCACTGCCGGGGGGTGGGGGTGGTGGTAGACATGGGTGGGGGCCTGGTGGAGGCTGCCCCTGGTGGCTGGGGGGTGGGGGTGCAGGGGGACATGAGTGGGGGCCTGGTGGAGGCTGCCCCTGGTGGCTGGGGGGTGGGGGTGCAGGGGGACATGAGTGGGGGCCTGGTGGAGGCTGCCCCTGCACTGCTGGGGGGTGGGGGTGGTGGGAGACATGAGTGGGGGCCTGGTGGAGGCTGCCCCTGCACTGCTGGGGGGTGGGGGTAATAGGGGACATGAGTGGGGGCCTGTTGGAGGCTGCCCCTGCACTGCTGGGGGGTGGGGGTGGTGGTAGACATGGGTGGGGGCCTGGTGGAGGCTGCCCCTGCACTGCTGGGGGGTGGCGGTGGTGGGAGACATGTGTGGGAGCCTGGTGGAGGCTGCTCCTGGTGGCTGGGGGGTGGGGGTGGTGGTAGACATGGGTGGGGGCCTGGTGGAGACTGCCCCTGCACTGCTGGGGGGTGGGGGTGGTGGGATACATGAGTGGGGGCCTGGTGGAGGCTGCCCCTGGTGGCTGGGGGGTGGGGGTGGTGGTAGACATGGGTGGGGGCCTGGTGGAGGCTGCCCCTGCACTGCTGGGGGTTGGGGGTGGTGGTAGACATGGATGGGGGCCTGGTGGAGGCTGCCCCTGGTGGCTGGGGGGTGGGGGTGCAGGGGGACATGAGTGGGGGCCTGGTGGAGGCTGCCCCTGGTGGCTGGGGGCTGGGGGTGCAGGGGGACATGAGTGGGGGCCTGGTGGAGGCTGCCCCTGCACTGCTGGGGGGTGGGGGTGGTGGGAGACATGAGTGGGGGCCTGGTGGAGGCTGCCCCTGGTTGCTGGGGGGTGGGGGTGGTGGTAGACATGGGTGGGGGCCTGGTGGAGGCTGCCCCTGCACTGCTGGGGGCTGGGGGTGGTGGGAGACATGAGTGGGGGCCTGGTGGAGGCTGCCCCTGGTGGCTGGGGGGTGGGGTGGTGGTAGACATGGGTGGGGGCCTGGTGGAGGCTGCCCCTGCACTGCTGGGGGGTGGGGGTGGTGGGAGACATGAGTGGGGGCCTGTTGGAGGCTGCCCCTGCACTGCTGGGGGGTGGGGGGGTGGGAGACATGAGTGGGGGCCTGGTGGAGGCTGGGGGGTGGGGGTGGTGGTAGACATGGGTGGGGGCCTGGTGGAGGCTGCCCCTGCACTGCTGGGGGGTGGGGGTGGTGGTAGACATGGGTGGGGGCCTGGTGAGGCTGCCCCTGGTGGCTGGGGGGTGGGGGTGCAGGGGGACATGAGTGGGGGCCTGGTGGAGGCTGCCCCTGGTGGCTGGGGGGTGGGGGTGCAGGGGGAAATGAGTGGGGGCCTGGTGGAGGCTGCCCCTGCACTGCTGGGGGGTGGGGGTGGTGGGAGACATGAGTGGGTGCCTGGTGGAGGGTGCCCCTGCACTGCGGTGGGGTGGGGGTAATAGGGGACATGAGTGGGGGCCTGGTGGAGGCTGCCCCTGGTGCCTGGGGGGTGGGGGTGGTGGGAGACATGTGTTGGTGATCAGTGGTGCAAGGTGACATGTGGGTTGGCTGGTGGGCATGGCCATGGTGGATGGGTTGCCTGTGGGACATGAGCAGTGGTGCAGGGTAGTACTCTGTGGTGTGGGCTGCCTGCACGGGCCGTGGAGGGTGTAGAGGGAACACCTGGGGGGACCCACATGGCCATATCACGTGTAGCATTCCCCTGCAACACCGAAATACACGTACCCAGCCAAATGGCGTGTTAAACTTCCCGCGCACCCTTGGAATCGACGTACCCAGCCAAATCGCGTGTTGAACTTCCCGCGCACCCCTGAAATCCACGTACCCGGCCAAATCGCGTGTGAACTTCGCGCGCACCCCTGAAATCCACGTACCAGCCAAATCACGTGTTTAACTTCCCACGCACCCCTGAAATACACGTACCCGGCCAAATCGCGTGTGGAACTTCCCGCGTACCCCTGAAATCCACGTACACAGCCAAATCGCGTGTTGGACTTCACGCGCACCCCTGAAATCCATGTACCCGGCCAAATCGCGTGTGGAACTTCCCGCGCACCCCTGTAATCCACGTACTCAGGCAAATCGCGTGTGGAAGTTCACGCGCACCCCTGGAATCCACGTACCCAGCCAATTCGCGTGTGAAACTTCCCGCGCACCCCGAAATACACGCACACGTTATTTTTCAGTCAGCGGGTGTCCGTGTTTGTGGGTACCCCTTTGCACGTCATTTGTCCTGGAGGGCCACAGTATTGGACATTCATCATAGCTGTATATAGGTGCTATTTGTTGGCGCACCTTTTGGCGCACATTTTTTACAGGCGCAGGGACGCTACCGCCTGCTTTCTTGTGGCGGTCGTGTTTGTGCCTGTGCGCTGGTTTGACCGTGCGCTGTTTTGCCCTATTCGATTTCATGAATACGTGTTGTAGGCGAGCGTGTGGGCGTTCCGCGCACTTGGACCCTGTACTTCCCCCGTGACGACCACATTTTGGCAAGTTGTTCCCCATTCCGAGTGTTACGGCCCGTGTTCTGCCTACTTTTGTAGCGTGCGCCGCGCTATGTGCGATTTTCGCTGTGGCCTGTGCGATTTTCGCTGCGACCTGGCGCACGCTTTTCGTGCCACTTTCGCAATTGCACTGCGATTTTCGCAATTCCACTGCGATTCGCACGTTTTTTCCCACTTGCGCCGCGCTATTTATTCCATGAATCGGCCTGTTAGTCTGTCCAATAGACACCACCCATTCACAGGTGAGATCAAAAGAAGGGAGCATATGCTCAGACCAATCTACAGCCTGCGAAGCAATCAACAGCTTTGTATTGTAAGGACTAATTATGCAAACTAAAGTGTATCCTTTTACATGGGTTACTGTTTCACAATTGTGACTCGGATTGGCCAACTCAAAGAACTGGGTTAACATATTTACATATGAATTAAGAGAGTTTGCCCATGCTAAATTAAAATCTTCCATAAGGATAGAATACGATGAGGAAATACAAGAAGACAATAAAAAGTCCATCAATTCTTGGACAAACAAGGCCGAATCACTGGGCGGATGATACATCACCAAACGTTGAATGACCGTAGAGTCATGTGTGTGCAGTTTCAACCCAATACACTCAAAGGCCATAGTGTTTCGCAAAATAATTTGAGAACATTTGAAGCAACTCCTAATTACATCAGCCACACCACCATCTAATCTGTTCTTCATGAAAAATCATATATTCTTCTGGTAACACAACATCAAAGATGTGTTGTGAAAATGAGTTAAACCACGTCTCTGTAATGCAAATCACAAGCGCCAGATATACAGCAATTGTATCCGCAATCGTTCCGACATGTGCCACGGCATTCACCACAAGAGGTTTTTAAATTGGTTTGCATTGAGTTAGAGCTTTGCCACTGCATTGAAGACGGGGAATTGGAGCAAGATTCTCTAGATTACATTATCTAAAACATTTGCGACGCTTAATGCGGCCTCTGGATATATGTACTGGAATGTGATTGTAATTGTAATTGTTTATTTGTAAAGTACTTATACACAAGTGAAGCACTTCAAGGTAGCAAGGGAACACGAGAATACAGTCGTCATTCTTAGGCCTTGACTATTTCAAATGATCTCAACAAAAATAACTAGCATACTAGGCCAGGACATTTCTACTAGTGCAAGTGCATGACAGGAGGGATGAGAGAAGGTGGGGTGGGAAGAGCATCCAATCCATAAACTACTGTGCTATGCCTAGCGACCTGTCAGACAGTGCAAGTGCATGACAAAGAGTGGGGAAAGAAGGAGAGATGGAAAAGGACATACAGAACAATAAGCTACCGTACTAGGCCAGGCAACATTTCAGATTGATTGCTGGTTGGTCAACGCTAATACGCCTATGCTCGACTATTTCAGGTACAACCAAGCAAGTGGAACAGTCTGGTCCCTTATTCAGGTACGTCATACAACAGACTGTAGGTTAAAATTCACAATGTATTGTTCCAGCAGACGTGAAGGACGCACCAAGCAGTCTTATATAATACCCCAAAAAACAATTCTGGAGGCACGCTACGGTGTGCATAGCATTTCTTATGGAGGGAGTTTCAGAGTGTTGGTAAGTGTTACAGAAAGTCAGACAACGTGTCTATGTGTGCTTATAGTGTGGTTTCTAGAAGCATGTTGTTGGACATCAGTGTTCAGCTGCTTTGCTGATGGATGGTCTCTCCTTGTATGAACTCTGCTCGGTGGCCCTGAAGCTCTCTTTGCGAAATACAGAGTGCTTCAAAACAGATCCTTTTCTTGACTTGTTGCCAGTGAAGTTAGAGCTTGAGTAATGTGGTTCCTCATGTCGACTCTGAAAAGTCTTGCTGCTGTGTTGAGGGTTCTGTTTGAAAGTCCTGCACGCCAAGGTATACACTGTTTGCGCAGTCGATTCTAGACAGTACTAAAGCTATGGTTGTGTGGGGCTTGTCTGGGAAGGTGAGCAAGGGCATTATCTGTCTGATTGAGCGCAGGTGGTAGACATAGTTCTTTACCAATGCATTGATTTGTGGTTCTGACAGTGAATAGACCTTTTTGAGGATGATACAGAATATCCACATTACTATCCTAAGGTCCTGAAGAAGTGCGTGATTTCTGCCCATAATTTTAAGCACATAAGCGTGAAATACGTGTCGACTGATGCAAAGAATGTCACATATTGTTCATAACAATTAATGAAACCTCTCGCCTGGAGGGAACACCAGCCAAGGTAGAGACAACATATCATTTTATTGATTCATGTTCGTGTTTTGGACACTGAATGTATAAAACAGAAATAACAAATGTATAAAAGTACATAATATATTTGGTATTTGTTAATTTGTTAGTGCTGTCTTGAAAACACATGTTTGACCAGTCTCAGTTTAGAAGGAAATCTCAGGTTAAGTCCAGGGAACTGGGAATGCCGAGAACATAAAGTCTAGATTTGGCATCATGTCATAAATAAACATTTTTGGAAAATGCTGAATACACTAACTTGCATATAAGCATTAGGAAGAGCAAGTATTGTAACGTTTCATTATGCTATAATAACCAAACTGGGGGTATGTCAGATACAGTGCACTGAGCTTTCTTTTAACATTATCCCGTGTATCTGCCAACAGCTGGGATTGTGTGAAGTTATGATGATCCCTCCTAGAATTCTATAGGCCTGGACAACATGTATACAAGATGATCCTGATCTGCTTGATGATAGTTTGGGTCCCTTAGGCTACAGCACTATACATTGCGGTTCCCCCTTCTATACTTCACTTTGGGTATCTGTGCAAGATCTTTAGATAAACAGCTCAAAGAAGACAGTGAGTGGAGAGTTTGGCACCTCAAGGCAATGCTGTTGTCTAATAATAAGAGGAATGCCAGGATAGGTGTAATCTACTGTACTTGCCGTGCTCTGGGCCTGAAGTGGAGGACTGCAAGGCCAGTTACTTTACTGTATCCTATTGTAGCTCACCCCGTTCACTCTGTGTAGCTTACGCTGCTTAACCACTCTACCTCAACCACTGCACTTCACCCTTCTCACCAAGTCTAACTCATCCCCCTCACACACTCAACCACACCCCAAAAACCCACACTCACCCTTAACTCGCTCATTTACTCTATTGCAACCTGATCACCCCCCTATCACACCTCACTCACACACTCCACTTCACCTGGTTGGGAAAGGAAGGTGAGAAGAGCTAAGAACAGCAAAAACATAAGTACATCGGGAGTAGAAAATGCAAGGCCATACCATTCATGGCCACTAAACAGCCACAAAATAGGGCATAAGTGCATAGCAAATATCAGAGCCACTGTACCCCGAGGGCAGAGTCTAAGAGTCAATGGGCCTCATTATGAGTCCGGCGGTAGCTGTGCGGGTAAAAACAGCACTGCTGCCGCCGGAGTAATTTTTCTCCGGCACCCGGCAAATGGGGCCTTACCGGGGCATTACCGCCCGGTGATCCCTCCGGCCAGGCGCCGGAAAAAGAAAATTCCCATTCCCATTGAGTCCTATTGGACTCAATGGGAATGGGGAGGATGGATGCACCGGCACTGTGTGCAACAGTGCTGGTGCATCCATCAAGGTCTAAAAGCATGTGGCTTTCCGCCCGCAAGTCGGACCTGGCAGGCGGAAAGGCACCCACTCGCAGAACCCGTAGTTTGCCATCTGGAAACAAAGGTAGCAGAAAGCTTACTGGTACTGTTGTTTCCGGACCGTCAACCTCGTAAAGAGGCATAATGTACCATAGGCATGAGGCTTTCCAGGAGACTCGATGACCATCACATCACCCATTCGGGATCATGATACGTAGGGTCAGCCACCCCCAGGTAGTAGGTTAAGCCAGAATAAAGAGGTGAGTCTTGAGCCGCTTTCTGAATTTAGAGAGTCATTCTGCAGTTTTAATGTACAGATGGAAGTTGTTCCAGAATACCGAACTGCCAGAGCTGATTTACCTCAGCCCAAGCTTCTTTTGCTTGAATATAGTGAAATAGAGTCTCCCTGTTGCAGTGGGTCTTTGGTCCTAGGGAGAGTCTTGTGTAGGATGTACAGACCTTTGAGTTCAGTCCTATCTTTTAGAGGGAGCCAGTGTGTGGCTTTCAAAGAAGAGAAGAGCTCTTCCAAGGCCTTAAGACCAATCAAAAGTTGGACACCTTTATTCTGAATAGGTTTCCATGTGTGGACCAGGTACTTCAGGAGATCAATGAACAAACTGTTGAAGTCGTTCAACCTGGACGTGTGGCTTCCACCCAATGTTCTACTCTATGTACACAGCTGGTAGAGACAAGTGCCAGGGACTAAAGAGAGACTGATGCATAGTTAGGTAAGAAAGAAAGATACCTCTATGGGCACAGAGGTAAGGGAGAGATCAGATACATAGCGCCATGCAAAACAAAGAAACAAAGAGACAACCGAAAGGCACAGAGGTAAATGAACAAGGACATAGAAATTGAAGACCAGTGATGATAAAGAGAGACAATGAGAGACAATGGGCCTCATTGCGAGGTTGGAGGTAGCCATGGCTGCCTCCAAACTCGTTCCGACTCTGCCCTGGTGAATGGAGCAATTACCGGTCCATTCCAAGGTTGGCGGGACCGGTAATTCCCCATTCACCAGGGCCATTCCCCATTCCCATTGAGCCCCTATAGGGGTCAATGGGAATGGGGAAGGCGTTAATAACGGTACCGCAAATTGCGGTACCGTTATTAGCTCCAGAGTCCCTTTGTGGGTCCCGTCCTTAATGCCTGGAAAAACCAGGCGCTAAGGGAGGACCCGCAAAGGGAACTCGTAGTAGGGCTGTAAGGGATTACCGGCACCAGTGCCCTTACCGGTGCTGGTAATCCCTTACCGCCCACCTCGTAATGAGGCACAATGACATTGACATACACCTTAGACTCTAGGATGGGGGAGCCCAGGGACTGTGGTGGGAGCAGGATGGGCGGGAACAATGGGATAGTGGTGGGAGCAGGGTGGCGAGAGCCCAGGGTCTGTGATGGGGTGGGGAGAGCCCAGGGACTAGGTAGGAGTGGGATGAGGGAGCCCAACGACTGTGATGGGAGCAGGTGGGGGAGCCCAGGGACTATACTGGAAGTATGGTGCAGTGACGGCGCGCAACACATACTGTCCATTTGGCATTTGGGGGGGTATGGCCTGCCCAAAGTTTGCTCAAGGGGGACTGGGCCAAAAAAGTTTGAAAACCACTGGCTTAGAGGCTTTCAGTCTGGCAAATTGGAACTGTATCCAGTTTATATTAATGAGAATGCATTTTCTGGATTCATGTATTATGTTGCCACATATTCTCTATGCATGTTTGACAGCTATAGTAATTTTAAATAGAAAGTGTGGGAAAACATATCTATTAGAGGCGAGAGTTCCAGGGTTGTCCCATGTTTGACTTTGAATGTTCAGTCCTTCATTGTACTTTTACTGCATTTTTATGCTAAAATACTATTCGAAGAGGCTAAGAAACTAAGTCTGAACAATCCAATTGATGCACAGCACAAGTAGACACAGAAAATACAAGAATAATACGAGCAAAACAGAAGCAGTGTTTAATTAAACACATATAACACATGCCAGACTAAAGTGCTTCTGTGACCCAATTTAAGTAAACATAAACTTAATTTGGTAATTATGCAAATTCTGATTAACAGCATGCTACTGTATATCTCATTGTGCCTTAAAATTCACAATCATTTTAAGCGATGGGGTGATGCAGGCCAATAGCCCCTAGGTGTGGGCCAAGGCAGAGCGAGATCTCTGGGATTTTAGATGTTCCTGTAGACTGAAGTGTCGGTCTATGACGCTGTAAGGACACATACCAAATGCCACAGGGATAATATTTCATATTAGCGCACCAAAAGCAACCTGCTTTGAGTGCAAGCATATCTCCCTCTGGAGAAAAAAAAACTTCTGTCATTCACCGTGTTTTTTCTGTTTGTTTGGCAAAGACAGCACTAGCAGAAGAAATCAAATGGATGGGGGAGGAGGATGTGTCCTCACTGGACAATGGGTGTGGCAAGCTTTGTTGCTGTGAAGTGTGGTGCAGTGCCACTAATTATTATCTGCTATCCCAGTAAATTGCGTGTTTGTGTCACACACTGGCCAGGGGCGAATATGACATGGTGGACTGGTACATGTGCTACCTTACTGATTGTGAAGTTATGGTAAATGCCCCACTGTTTCACACAAAAGTCAACTACCTTGAGATAATGGCCTAATTAAAGCGAGGCATTACTTGGGAGGGTGGCAGGCCATCACCATGCCTGAAGAATTCATCATCATTTTCACTTATACCTCCCTCGGTGCTGGCAAAACTGCAGGTGCAGCGATGACAGGAGTATGGCAGCATCGTATAATCCGTGAGCTGAATGTCCAGGAATCAGTGGGTGATGGTTGGGTGGCATTAGCACGGGGCAAGGAAAGCAACAGTGAATAACCAAGGAAGACAACCTGGGTGCACTAGGCGCAAGGAGCCAGGCACTAGCACCAAAATAGAGACCATTCAATGAAATATAAGAGAAGTAGGAAGTACTGTAAGAATTGGCTGGAACATGGGTATGGGTTTATATGGACAGTTATAGCCTGTGATCTCAATGTACTGACTGGTTAGAACATTACCTGAGAGTGTGAATATGCCTCCAAGGCTCAGATGGAAAATCCACTTGCTCAAGATGATGGAGCTTCCTCCACCCCCCAACCCCCCAACAATTATGTTTTTTTATTCAAGCTATGCATGCAATGTAAAAGAGTGTTCAGTCCATGAAGGGCCACTAGTAACTCCTAAGGTATAATGTTTTAAACATAATTAATTTGCTCCCGGGTATGCTGGGTGACCACAGGACTGATGCCTATGCCCTAAGACTCAGGAATTGAACAGTTGAAAGTATAGGAATCCTGTGTCATGCGCGCGCAAATCCAGCATAATTAATCATCAGATCTTTGCAATCTAATATGTGTAACAACACAAAAAAATGTCCATATATAGAGCCATTATTAATGCTAGGATGTGTTTGCTGACACGTGTTTCGAACCATCAGGTCTTCTTCAAAGCTAGTACAACCAATACATGCATTGTGAATAGTGATACATAATAAAACCAGAAGGTATTTAAGTACATTATTTAATTAAATAGTCATGGACCTCATGACAAGTATGGTACATAGATGACATTTTTGGTATTGGGTGTGGACCACTTTTGGAACTGTTACACTTCTTTGAATACATGGATCATTTTCAAAATCGGATTAATGTTACCATGAAATATAATTTTTCAAACATCCAATTTCTGGATGTTTAAGTATATTTTGAAGCAGGTGAGCTTCGGACAACAGTGTTTTCAAAACCTACTGATAGGAATAGTTTTCTACTGGCTACTAGCTTACACCGAGGAAGAACTTTGGAAAGTATTTCACTCAGTCAATTCTTGAGGTATTGAAGGATTATCATTAATAGTGTGGAATTGTCAGTGAAATCGAGAGAGCTTAGACCAAAATGTCTACAAAGAAAATATACACCAGATGTGATTACTATTGCTGAATCTAATGCACAAGAAAGCACCCATGAATCTTCACTCCCAATCTAAACCTCCAAAATATTTCCAGAGTTGGTTTATGTAACAACCTATTCACTCCAGAGTGCAAAGATAAAGCCTCTTATCAAACGGAATTAGGGGATTTTAAAACTAACTGCAACTTTGGGACAACTTTTCCAAAAACCCACAGTATTTGCATATAAAAAGAGGAATTGTATGAGAATTCACCATGTGAAGGCGGAATACACATTACACACACTACAACCGAGATCAGTATTAGGGACACGACAATGCCATAACTGTCAGCACTGTGGGTACATCATTTAGGGTGTGTCTATCAATCATCCTTATAGTGTCAAGAGAATTGCCTGAAATCACTTAGCTACCTGTGATTCCATGGATGTGGCGTATGGGTAATAGGGCTCTAGTGGCATATTTTACATTGGAATGACGTAAAACCAAGACTCGATGGACCGAACGTAAGTCCACTGTACGGCAGAAAAATGAAAAGTGCCCAGTTGCAGTGCATTTTAGCAAAGTGCAGCACAGTGTAGCCTAGATGATTTGTATTTCTCAAACAGATTATTTTCCCCAACAGGGGAGGGAATATCAACACATTACTGCTTCAAAAAGAAATGTGCTGGATAGGAAAACTTGATGCAATGGTTCCGATTCCTATGAATATTGAATGGGACTTGACATATTTTCTTGAGACATGATTTTGTATCATCTTAATGTTAACGGAACTAATCTATTTTAGAACTGTTTATTCGTGTTGAATTTACTGCTGACCTATGAACAATATACCATGTAACTGGCATGACTTTTTTGTTAATCTTAATAATTGCCATTTTCATTTTGTTACATAATTAATGTTGATATAATAAATTCAGCATAGATAGTTCTACTAAATATGCATGCTCCTTATTGAACTTTATGTCAATTGTCATGTCAGCTTAAGTTTTGTGATGCTTTAGAATCACATGTTGCGTGAAACCATTCATGGTTAGGTATGTCAATATATTAGTATACGTACCTAGGGAGTCTTGTATATAATTTGGGAAGAATAAGTTCATGTTTGATTTTTTTAAATGTATAATGGTCACTGTCGGTTGTGCAGCGTTAGGAATATCGCCATGTACTTTGTGAAATGATTAAGGGATACATCAGCATGTTGTTGATCTTCAGAAACTACTTCAAAGATGGACGCTAGTCACGTCCAGATGCGAGACATACTGCCCCCATTTTACAATTGCATATACTAATGAGTCCTGCTAATAATTTGTATAGGACAAAGCTATCTGTGATTTTTATTATCACTGTTGGTTGTGCAGTGTAAGGAACATCACTTTGAACTTTGTGAAACAGAGGAAATATCAACATCTTGGTGATCTACCTAAACCTCTTCCAAGATTGCCGTGAGTCGTGTCTAGACACGTGATGTCATGCACAGATTGTTACAGGCAACGTTGCGTGTGACCACCATGTTACAATTCAAAGGGATGAACATGGGCATGTCACTGGTTCTCCATCCTGTTGTGCCTCATTGTTTAACGTTTTTGACTACTAAGGTGAGATTTTGCTGAATACACAGTGGAATTAGGGATGACATGTATCATCCAAATAGGGATTGAAAGTTGATATAATGTTATGCACTATTTTGTAGGACTTGATCCTATAGGCTACCTTGGAGGGTTGAAGGAAATTATTCTAATTATAATTGTTCTTTCATAACAGGCTTAATACCATCAAGTGGTTTCTAAGCGCGGGATCAGGATTCAAACCTGTATTGCACTGCGTTATCTTATTTCTAAGACAAACGTGTTACCCCTGAGCTATCCTTCCTCACTAATCACTATTTGAAGTCTGATAGACTTGATTTTGTTAGCCGAAAGTATCTACTGTACTATGGTATTAATTTAAGTTGGCCACAACAACTAAGGCACACTTGATATTCATTCTCAGGTTTTTGATATTGATCCTCTTGACTTGATTGAAAGGTTTTAGAAGAATAAGGTCAGTAGTCATATTGCTGGATTTAAATACAAAAACAATTATATCATTTTGGGTTTAGTGACCTATTATATTAAAACCTATTCATCATTTTAGGAAAGCAGTCCCCATTTTCCCAGAAGAAGGATATAGGTATTATCTGAAATGCATTGGATCTGGAAGGGCAAAAGATCTTCATATGAACATTTGTTGGATCAATGTCCTAAGAAGGGCTGTCTGTATAAACAATATACTGTACTCCCTTTGACTTAAGTAGTTTTTAGTTTACCCAATCGTTTTGAAGAAGTTATCTGCTTTTATTTTGAAAATATACAATTATTACATTTAATAATATAGTTTTCACTATATTACTACAAGGGAAATAAGCATAATCTTGTGAATTTAAAGAGTTATGAAATTGTAAGTGGTTTCAACCCAGCACTACACCTAAGTCAATGCCTAGTGTGGGATGCATAATTGAAACCCTTAATTATATATTTTTATATCTAAAGTTCTTTTATTTCTGAATGATGTACCCTTATATCATGCCCCTCTCTTTGAATCCCCCCCGGTCTCACTGAACCAAGAAGTAGGTTGTTTTGCAAAGTTAAAAGATTTATTTTATGAATTTGAACAATATATATATCACACTTTTATGAATTTGAACAATATCTAGATCTCACACTATTAATATTTATACAATGATCAGCATTGGAAGATATTACAATCAACAATCTCTTTAATTAGTAGGAGTATGGATGAGAAGAATAATGTAGCATAGAATAAACTTTGTGTGGGTTCAATGAAATGCAATGCTAGGAAAATAATGCAGCACAGAAATAATACTTTTGTGTGTTCAATCAAATGCAATGTAATCACTCTTTCATACTACTCAATCCCCCCTAATATGCAATATAGAGATGGAAGGAGAGAAAACAGGTTTCAGGAATAAACACTCTACAAATGTAGTTTCATTCCCAATTCCCCCAGCAAGCTTAGAGAGAAACAGGAATGTTTTCAAAACAGGTCAATTGCTTTTGAATGTGATTTTAAATGAATGGGAAAACTGCTAAAAATTGATTTATTTCTCTAAAATGGATTCAAAACTAGTGGGAGCCACTTTGGATAGTTCCAGGTAGATATTAGCAATGATGGTTGGATAACTAGCAGATTGGAAACTGAATTCTGAGGTCGAATGCAAAGAATAGCTATTTTACATGTGATGAAATTGAGCCAAATGAGCCAAATGCAGATTTGCGGCAAACATTTCAGCGTGCGCGACACGCGATTACAGAACAAATATATATAATTTCTTTTGAAAGCTGAGGATGTTAGCTTCAATTTGACAATTAAATTTAGTTTCTAGCATGCACGGTTCAAAAGTTACAGAGGTTTTAGGAGAGGTCCATTTTTTTTTCAGAAAGAGTCAAGGTTTTCAAATGAAAGATGCACTTTTGAATATTACAAACAATAATTTTCTTGGCACTAAGGAGACTATGAAGATGCAAGATACCCAACGGTACAGCTACCAGAACAGGGTGCCTCCTCTCTGACTTTTGCCTGCCGAGACACTTGTCTTTCTTCAGTAATATATTAGCGCAAAGGTGTATTTATTACTACAATGAACTAAGGACTATATGGATGAGGGAAAGATTCAAGAAAAACAAAAGAGATTCTACAATGCAGTTCTGGATATGCTGGAAAGGGTTGGATAGGATTACTTAAGGATAAGAGATTGACTATGGACAATTCTATGCTAAATACTCACAACTATGGTTTTGGAATATGCCCGTCAGGATCTGGTCAAAGGTTTTGGACTGGAATTCAGCTAGCCCACCAAACAGGATTCAGGCACCCAGTTCTGCACTCAGCACGGCACTCTGGTCTCTGCACGGTACTCTGGACTGGATCTGACCGGTTGGTTCTGGAGTTTACAGCTATCTGGCTTCTGCTCTCCTCTACTGGTTTGGATCTGTGGTTTCTGTCAAGAGTTCTTGGCAAGAAGCAGAAAACAGCACAGACAGGCTGTTCAATTTTTGATGTGCCCCTTGGAAGTGTGGGGTTAAAATCAGGTTGTAAGATTGTAAAGGCCAGCTGAGAAGGGTTCATCTTTGGAATGGGCCTTCTGCTTTCAGAGTTCTGGAGTCTTGGATCTGGGTTCTCCTGCAGAGCGCTTCGCCAGTAAATCAGTTGATGGGTGAATGTGTGTGTGTTTCTAGGTCCTAAACAGTCCCTATGTATCTATTTCCCAAAGGGATGGATAGGCTGATTATACTAAGCCCACCCTTTAGGAATCCGATTGGTCAGAGTATTCCCCCTCTCCTGATTTGAGAAGGAAACCTAGTGTCATAGTGATGCTGCATTTTACAATCCAGGGAAAAACCTCCCCTTTCTTTCTACACAGAAAACCTATTTTTCATATAAATCATATCTACAATATCACCAACTTGCTAATAATACATCTTCACATCACATATTTAATAAAGCACGTATCTGTCCGAGACCCATCTTTTGAGAGTTTCAGTTAAAGACTGACAGTTTATCATGTTTTTGGTTGGTTACCCTGTGTCAGATCTGTACACATTTTTCTACATACATGCGCATGACATCTGGGCATAATCCTGTAAACTTTCATATTCCAAGCATGATCACAATTGCTACAAGATCAACATTTTAGTAGTCCGGTCCCTGAATATCGCACAAGGTTCAGAGTAGTTTCAAACTGTGAGCAGCATTTTCATATTAACAACCTATAAAATACAGATGTTTCCACATTGTTCACAGTGTACTATGAGTCTTTTTCGAAAAAGATATTTCCTTGGAATTTCAGATACACATATCAGTCTACCTCCGCCTCCAAGGTTTGGCTGGGCCAAGAGCAACCTGCGCCTCTCTTCCTTAGCAGTTGGTTTCTGTTGACGCCCGAATTTGCATTTCCTTTCAGTCAAGGCAGCCTTTTGTCCCTACTCAGAGCAACAGGCCAAAATCTCCTCCCACTTCCCTTAACAACTCAATGCCAGTTCCTGAGCAGAGAGCAGGAAGAAGATTCCTTTGTTTGGGTAGAAGCTGTGGAATGTCTTTGAAGTCCAGTATAGCTGACATTAGTCCACTTTTAAAACACAGTTTAAAATGGTCCTTTCTAAAATACAATTTACATTTTCTACAAATATCCACACAAATCTCTTCATTCCAGTCTTTTTAAAACATAGAAATTGAATTGTAGCAACCCATATTGCTATTGATGGCAAGTCTCTTCTTTGCTACAATTTGATTTTAAGACACACGTTTTAAACTGACAGTATAAGTAATGAGAGCTTCTGACACATTTTTCCAAGCAAGCACCTTTTGAATGTGGATATTGTTATGATGAAAGGTGTTTCTCCTGACATTGTGCTTATGGGGATTCCTTACATAAGGTGATGGTGAACACCCCACAAGGATGTTGGATCTTCTCTGCTGTTTGGGAGCCATGATTTTGCACTTTCAAGCCAAGGAGAAACAGATTTTTAAACACTTCTGGGTTTTCCTTCAAATGTAGCACTGCCTTTTCAAGCAGTTTTATTTTACTCTGTGGACAGCCCGATGATAGGTTTTGGCAGTGTAATCTCCTGTTTTACCACTGACATAGGCAAAATGGATTGGCAGCCTATTTTTCAGGTTTCCCTGCGCACTTCTCAGCCATTTTTAGCGCGCATAAGGCTTTCTGGCGGCCATTCCAATTTCCAATTTGGTTGAATATCATTCGATCTGTTTGCAATCCTCTTAGCCCTGTCCATGTGCGTATATGGCAACTGAGCAACAGAAGTACACCAGAAAGAAAACAGCATCTTTGCTATCAGCATCAGTTGAAAGTATTTGCCCAAGAAAATTAAATCAAGCCTCATTGTGGAAAATAGTACAAGTACATCTCGAAGCACTATGGCAGCAAAATACAACAGTCTATCAAACATAGGGACTGGGGTTCTTCTATATCGACTGAATCTACCATGCACCGCCACCAAAGAAATAATGTGTGAAAGCCCACATCAACGGCATGGGGTTTTCTCACCACTGATAAATGCAATGATTGGTTTTCAATCTGCACATTCTGTAGAAAATGTGTGCATTGTGAGAAGCTGGGCCTCCATTACTGCACTCAGGGACTGAGGAGTCACCTGGAGAAAAATAAACTCTGAGGTAACTGACATGGCCATCCGGAAAATAATAAGTACAGGTTGGCTTCAGGATTATCTTTTGAAGGAACAGCAATTATGGTTGAGGAAGATTATGATGATGATGTAGGAGGGGTGGGAACACTTCCAGATCCAAGAAGCAGGGAATGAATCCCCATAACCCATGCACTGGTCTTCCAGGGGCACAGAGCTGTTTACCCTGCACATTCGTAGCAATCACTTAGTGAGTCAGGCACCCGTAGAGGCAGCACTCTTTCCCAAACACAGTCCTTGAAATATCAATACTCACAAAACTACTGATTAACTCAAAAATATTCCTTGATTTGTTTTAACACTGAAAACTGCCAAAAAATTTGAAGTGAATCTTCTTCCCTTCTTATTGGTGGGCACCAAAGGATTCCAAGACTGTTTTTCGAAATGATCAGGTACCCAGATGTACACATTTTCCACAGTTGCACTGCCTGATCATCACATAATACTTTTACTGACAGCCACTGATGGAGTCTGCCTTGGGCCACATTCTGTGTCAACAGACATGCAGACCAACAGAATATAATGGCAGCAGTGCATATTGCATGACTTTTAAAGGAATTGACATAAACTGGGCAACAGAACTGCAGCCACAACTGACATACCAAAATAAATGTATCAGCAAGCAACCCTTTCAATATTGCACACACGGCACAAACATCCTAGCAGTATTAATTGCCAAGGTATTGAGATGGCATAGATCAAAATCACTGATCATTGGGTTTGTTGTATAATGGTAGCAACAGTGTGCATGCAAAGGCTGATGCTAATTACTATTGAGCGCCCTGTTCTGCACACTGCTTGAACGTCATAGTACAGGCCTGCTCAAGAAAGACACTGTGGTTTCCAAAGGTAATGGCCTTGTGTTATAATATTTGTGTGGTTGCTGCCATTGTCACGAAGCCTGAAAGATGCTTAGAACATTGCAAACCACAAATTAGCATCGCCGTTTTGGACTCAGGCCGATTTCCACCCAGTGGAATTTTAACCTACGTATGCATCAACAACTACTTCAACAACACAAAGAGAATCTGAAACAACCAAGAGGAGAAGAAGTAGGAAGGCATATCCAGCTTCTAGCAAACATAGAATGTGCTGCACAGGTTGACAGTACTGATAACCCTACCATCAGTGATGCAATCCAAAACTACCATCAGTGACATAATCCCTTTTTTCTATGTGCTTAAAGACCAGGTCTTGATGATGGGACAAAAAATTAGAGAAGACAATTTTGAATCTTCAGGTTTGACCAACGGCACACACCAGCCCTTGAAAATAAATACCAGGATCAACACAGGCAGAGTTGGTTCTAATGAGTTTATCTGTGTCACAATTTTAAACCCAAACTGTAGTTCATGATTGCTTGATGTTTTGGCTTTTTCTGAGAATGCTCCCCTGCTTCAACATAGGTGCCAACAGCGTGTTAGCCCTATGGGCACCCCATTATCCTCCAAGGTGAGGGCCTGAAGGAGGTAAATTGGGGATTGCCTTGGATATTGCTCTGCGACCCAATGGATAAGTACTAGACTCTCACAAGGAAACTACAACTCCCATCATTATTATGTCTACCATGAATGCTATGCCGGCCCTTGCAGTGAAGCCCATACTAGCCGATAGCAAAACCCTGCGAAAACTCCAACTAGAGGACCTCAAAGGCAAACCCCTCCCTGGTTTCAAGGGGCCCTGTATGGGAACATTATACAAGGCCCCTTTGAAACCGGAGCATTGACCTATGAATACATAAATGCTACATATGTCTGCACACCCATGCATCCACCAGTATATTTAGTTCTCACAAGATCCATAAAAGATGAGGACATCTAAGATGCGGGTGGAGGTGGATGTCATCCAGGTCTCAATAATGAATATGGCATCCAGGTCACATGTGGTGATGAAAATGTGTGCACCTCGGGGTGGCTTACCCTGGAACCTCTTAGTTCCCAAACTTCTTTTGTGAACAGTAAATGGGAAAAGACTTCAACAGGGGATTGGGGACTTTGTTTCAGAAATCATCAATGGGGAGATAAGACTGCAACAATTTTCCTTCCTCTCCCCTTTGGCCTGGAGCTGGATGGAGAATTTAGGGGAAAAGTCCACAATAGCTTCCCTCACCTCCTATTTACTTGGAGCCAGTGTGGAGTATTCTGAGAGGGATTGAAATGTGAGGTCAACACATAGGTAATGTTTTCTTACAATTACCATTTTATTTAAATAATAAAAGGGCGAGATGCACACTTAACTATCTCTAGCCTAACAAGAATTTCCCTACCTAGCAAACCAAGGCTGAAGGAAGATGATCTAATGTCCAAAATTATCTGTCCCTCAGACTTATACACAGAACAAAAGCAACAGGTATCACTTGGCGATTTATTCTACATAAAATAACATCTAAATGTGAACACAAAATGTATGTATAAACAGGAAATATTTTGACCAGGGTTGGATCCCCTTCCACTGGCTTAGTTCAGGATGTTTCAAACCAAAAGTCAATGTTAGGAAAGTTCTTTTCACCAGCCAAGTTCCACTCGATGTAGAATAGACAGTTCCAAAAAAAAAAGAAGTTTCTTCACTCTTGAGACAATTATTCAGGTTTTCTGCTTGGCAAACCAAAAATAGTCTCTCTTAATATGCCAAGTCCCACTTCAATGTAAATGTCCTTGGCTCTGAAGACCAATCACTTAAAACATGACGTTTCTTCTTCATAAACAATATTCAGGATGGTTGTACAATAGTTCATCAGAACACAGTAGTGGAATTGCCACTTCCCACCACAACCTTCTACCAACCACACTGCAGTACTTCAAATAATCTTCTTCCTAGCACACTCATCTGCCAGGACTAACCATTATTTGTCCCTTTCCTGGTATACTCGCCTGCCAGGATAAAACCCCTGCTGCAAACCCAGGAATCAATCCAAGTGTGTCACATCTCCCACCCCCGAAGTTCAACCAAAGTTCTCCTCAACTCACACCCCTGAAATCCATCCAAGTACATCACACCTTCCACCCAAGGAATCAATCTGAGTGTGTCATCCCCCATGAAAATCCATCTGAGTGCATCACATTTACTACCCCTCAAATTCACCTATGTATGTCACATTCCCTAACCTTGACATCCATCCAAATGCATCATAACTCCCATCCCTGAAATCTGTCTAAGTGCGTCACATTTCCTACCCTTGAAATTCATCTAGCTGTGTCACCAGTGGCAGTCATGATCTTTGTCTCCCCCAAGATGCCCTTTATGGGTTTTACCTTGATTATCACCTCAGTGGTCATGATTCCAAAGCTTCTGAGGAATTTGGTAGGCTGTCTGGTTTCTTAGTTCAAGCTCTATTTCTAGCTAGATGATGTGTTCACTTGCCTAAGGAGAATCAGCAGGGAAAGGTTAGTCATGTTCCTCTATAGCCTACAGGTGTTGTCTATTATCTATTGGGGAGGGCCTGGTGCATTACCCCTGTTCACTTGTTGGTCCTCAGTGTGGGTATGCGTAGGCTAAGAGTCTCCCTTCCCAGATTTTCCCTTTTCTGGCTTCCCTTGAGCCGCCTTCCCTTGCCTAATCGTATCGGGCCTACCAGGGTGTCCTGTTTCTTAGTAATGCTTCTTTAGGGGGTGGGTGAGTCATCTCTGTTTAAGGTCTCTTTTCCCAGTCCTGTCCCTCATTCCTCTATTGTTTTCAGGCTACATTTCGCTTCTAGTGCTTGGCTGGTTAAAAGGTGTGCAGGTGCTGTTCAGTCGGTTTCATTGTGTTTGGAACTGAAGGTGCAGGTTTTTACGAAGTTTTAGAATTTTGAATGGTCCTTCATAGTTTGTATATCCCTGGGAAGGGAATACCATAGTTTTATGACTAAGCAGGAGAATGGTTATTCACCCAGTTTTTTCTTTGTGCATTGTTTGGGTTCTAGGCGGATGTCATTGCAGGATCTGAAGTTTCTGGTTGGTTTGTAGATGGAAAGTTAATTTGAATAAATTCTGCTCCCTTGCCATGTATTGCTCTTTGCGTTATGCCCATTGTTTTGAAAGTGATTGTTTTTTTTTTTTTACCAGGAACCAATGTAACATCCTAAGTGCTGGTGTGATGTGATCTCTTCTGTTGAGTTTAAGGAGAAGTCTGGCTGCTGTGTTTGTATTTGTTGCAATTTCCTTAGTAGGTAGTCTGGCATTCCAAGGTACATGCTGTTAGCATAATCTATGCTACATATCATGGTCAGTGTTTTGTGCGTGAATGAGAGGAATGGTAGAATTGTTTTAATCATGTGTAGGTGGAAGAAGCACTTCTGGATTGTCGTATTGACTCGGGGTTCTAGTGATGACATACTTTGTACAAAAGGCCAATGCTTCTCATATTAATCTGTTTGCCATAGGCAATGCAGGTTACACTTCTTTCCCCCTTGATCCTTTCTATAAGCAGGGCTTTTCTCCTGCAGTCTTTGATTTCTTTCTACACAACCTATTGGCTGCTGACAATGTAGTTTACAACTTTCTCCCACAGCGTATCTCATTCTGCGACTGTTACATTCAAATGGTCTTAAAGTCACTCTTAGCTTTCTTTGACTTTGACAATACTGGTTATAATGTCCCTTTGTTAGATATCCCCGTTGCGGTCAGTTGTATCCCCTTTGTTCTATTATTGCCTCCCCCTGACTTTGGCAATGCAGGTCACAATGTTCTTGTATTCAACCTCTCCCTCTTGGGATGTTGCTTTTACTTTGCTTAATTATTTCCCATCTTGGCTTGGGCAATAGAGGTCACAATATTCTCCCTCTCAACCTCTTTTGGGAGAGCCGTGTTCCACTTGCTTCCATTCAAATGTTCGGCATTCAAAATGTGTACTCTGGCAAAGTGGTCCATTTTGGAGTTCTCCAGGGATACCTATGTCAGGCCAACTCGCTTGTCTTTCCTGACATCTCATTTTGAACCGCTGCTTCTGCTTCTTTGAGCACTGTGACTACCCTGGCATTTGACAGCTCCGGTAAGCCTTCTGATGCTTGCACGGCCTATCAACAGAGCTTC
Source organism: Ambystoma mexicanum (assembly GCF_040938575.1). NCBI lineage: Eukaryota > Metazoa > Chordata > Amphibia > Caudata > Ambystomatidae > Ambystoma > Ambystoma mexicanum. Next base: position 1,556,860,757 of record NC_090929.1, on the reverse strand, counting down.
CTCTGCTCCACACACACTCCTGTGAAATTCCACAGTGGGGCGAGATGCAGGACATGTAGAGCTTCTCTCTCCCTCGGGATAGCAGGGCTTCACACCGCTTCCTGCTGCGTGTCCTCTGCACCTCCCACAAATCTCAACCTCTGCATTGCTCTCTCCACAATGTACATCAGCGGCTCCTATTTCTGTTTTCTCTAGCTGCAGTGGCGACTCCCACTGCTTCCACTGCTTCCACTTCTCTCTCTCAACCTGCATCTGAGAGGCCTTTAAATGTTTAAAGGTCCCACTCAGGTGTGGGTCATTAGAGCAACTAGACCAGACCGCTCATTATGGTCTTGTAACACTGTGTCCCTCTTCCTCGTATCAGTACTAACAGCATTATGGGACTTGAAGTCCATAATGATTTTTAATTATCTTTACATCAACTAATCCACTCTTTTTTAATGGTTCATAGGATACCTTTTTAAGTGAAGGTTTTAAACAAGGGAATGGTTTCCTCATAGTTGTATCCAAACCCAATGTGGAACCATAAATACTAAAAGTAGTTGCATTACCCCCACACCCTCCCCCCTTTTTCCTATATGCATCTTGTTCATGTTTACAAAAAACGGATCTTATACTTGGCAACTTGGGTAAGTCTGGGATGGAAAGCTCGACTCTGTCAACAAACCATTAGATATACAGGCATTTGGGGCACTTCCACCTCCTGATAGAGTCAGGACCTTCCCTTGATGGCCTTCTGCCTTCCCACCCATCTAATACCAGCCCCAGGGTCATGATTAGGTAGTGATTGCCTTCCCCTGGCCACATGGGAGGAGAGTTTATGCTGCAATGCTGTGATGTCCCTGCAGGATTCATCACAATTCGTATTGGTCATATTATGCAACTTACTTTATACATGAGAAGGAAAGAAACAGCCTTATTTTTTAAATACATTTGTTCGTTATAAGCTATGACCATCCTGACAAATGGCAAAATACAAGTTGTGAATCCTGGACCAAATTCAAGCACTTAAGAGGAAGAGGTCTCACTTGAACCTTCCCAGGACTAGAACTGGAGAAATGACCTCTTCTTCCACCTTCACAAGGAACACTCATTGGCATCCCCACAACTTCCACCAGTGCTTGCAAACCCAATACAGTGGAAATCACTTGCCACTCCATTGTCTCAATCTGTCCCCAGTGAGCACAACAATACACGTGCAATACTGTTCCTTTGTTTTCTAATACAGGCGCTTCCCACGTTCAATAAAAAGCACAAATGAAATTTGGAAAGGCTTATCCAAATTGTGACTCAAGATACAGGAAACAGAACACACACTAATTTAAAAAAGGACAGCAGAGGAAAGTTAGTGTGCAACTGACGAAAAATGATGACAGTGTGTTTAATTGACATAGCAAAATGAAATAGGTACCTACACTAAACAGGTCCCCAATCAAATATCTCGTGTGTCCTGCCTTCAGCATCAAATCTGAAGTTGAATTTAGTGCAGTTGGGAGATCATCATAAAACAGAAGGAATGTCTGCCAGCCCAAAATGAAGATATCCTAGCCTTGCTGAATCAGCATTTCCCACCCCAAACAAACACTGTTCCAGATGATGAGGATTTTGAACAAGCACATCAGGGAGTGGTTGAACATATTCCTGCTGCTGATTGATCAGATGTCGATCATTATCCACCAGTGCTGCTTCAGTCTGCAACACGTAACAAATGGCAGTAAAAGTCAGGGGTATGCACAGCGCTTGTACAATAACTTATGATTAGGAAAAAGGCAGCGGGTGTCAAGGGAGTGTGGGTGAACTGCCAGTGCAATACCACGTTAAATAGATACAGACTGAGAGGTACCAAGACACACTGCGCCAAAGGATGCAAAAAGTTTTTGACAAAATACAGCGATGTAATTATTGATGTAGAATGGTCAGCCTGACATGTGTTTCGAGCCAAACCCGGCTCTTCATCTGAGGCTTGTTGTAAGAAGGAGGAATGCAAACCGTGGAGGCATAAATTACCTGTATACTCTAAAGCTTCACAGTTGCGGTAAAAGACTGGACGTGGGAAGGAGGACAAGTTCAACTGGCTCAGGCATGTGTCAGGCTGACCATTCTACATCAATAAATACATCGCTGTATTTTGTCAAAAACATTTTGCATCCTTTGGCGCAGTGTGTCTTGGTACCTCGCAGTCAGTCCGCAACACTCTGCACCAGAGAGACAGGAGGGAGCGGACACAGTACTAATAGGTAACTCAATACATCCCGGCTACATTTTAGGAAATGGTTGATTCGTCCAGGGAAACCCTTTGAGAATGTCCATCTCAGAAGGATGGCACCCACTGCAGTACATCAACAAATGATGACCAACTACCTAAAGGTTGAGTGTATGCCTCCCTTCACCAGGATTATTGCAGGATTCCAAGGTACTATTGTTAGAACATCTATGCTCTAACTATTTGCCATAAGATTTATTTTCATATGTATTTTCACTGCAAACTGCACTTTATTCATACTTCAATGTAGGTGCTCGATGCAATTGTGGGGAAACTTACCACACAAATAGAAAATCAGCATTTAGGAGCTAACACTACTACAGCCTTTTTGGCGTAAATGCTACTTTAACCATGCGGTTTGTCATCCACTCACCCAGTATGATACTGTTTTAGTCACTCCAGTGAGCCAAACAACTTGACATAAAACGACAAATGTCCCATGGGGATATGAAGACATGTTCATGCTGAAGAAAAAATTAAAAGCTCACAGCAACATAGAAGTAAAAGGAAATGGAAAAAAGAGAGTCCCGCCAAAAATAAATAACCTACAAAATAAACATAAATAAGAAAGCAATAGAAAAAGGGAACTTTAAAATCATGCCACCATTAAAGATGGTGAAATTGGAATTTGTGGAGGAAGATCTTTAAGTAGCTCCTGGATGTCAAGATTTTCCTCTAACCAGAAGCTACTCATTGTGTCCTAGGAGCTATTTATGTCTCATGAATGAGTTCTCAGTGAATGTTTAATTAATTGATAACTTAAAAGAAATGAGTGCATAAGAAGACTAAAAGAAATGGCACAGATCGAAACAAAAATCTATTTTTGTATAGCCATTTAACATTCAAAGCTGCACACCCTGAAATAGCCAATCCGAGGTGCCTGAAAGTTGGTGAGATTTGCTTTTCTTTCCCAGATTGTGGCATGCACACACAAATGCACACACCATAAACCCCTCTCACTATTGCTATGTTGCTCCATCATTCGCCCTATTGCTGACAGTTTATGTTGATTCTTCTGCCTTTTACCATTCCTCAGTGCATTCCTTTTTTGCTTTTATTTCCTGTTACATTTCTTTCCTGGCACTTCCTCTGTCATGCTGCTACATCTCGTTTAGTCATTCGCTTTATTTGCCGGTACATCCATGACTCTGCCAATACGTTTGTCTCTGGTACTGTATCCATCTCTGTTGCTTTATTGCCACAATATTTTTATCTCTGTGGCCATCTCTTTTCTGTAATACCACCTTGCTCATTCTTTTATGTTATTTGTCTCGCTGCTGCTCCTGCCGAATGAAGAGCTAATAATTAGCGGGACACAAAACTAACTTTCCTATGAGATGCAAACTGTAACCCATCAAGCTTTAAATGTATTCTAGAGTTTTCCCAATATACCCTTTATACAAATTCCCAGGTACAGACTGAATGTCATATGGGCATGGTTGTAAGGAACCAGTCTCTAGGAGCCGAAAGAAGCTCCTGTCAGTTGCTAGTGCCAAGATAACCAGGGTCTTCTAGGCGATAGCCAGGAACTAAATAGCGGACAACAATTTCAAATCCTGCCAGTGCAGAAGATCCAGTCTAGAACTTACAGATCAAGGCCTCCACAGTATCCAGCTGCACTTGCATTTCTCACTGCTTCCAATTATGTTTTCTCAGACTCTAACACGTGAGTTCCTGAAAGGTGTGGGAGCAGCAGTTTTGTTGGGCTGGTGATGCCTGGTAGGCTTCTCTTACTACTACTCCTTCACCAGGGTCATTACAGGCTGCTGTCTCTTTAGGTACAATTTACACACCCTTGCAAACACCCTGTGCCCCTATTACTCCCTGCACCACTGGAAGAGCCTAGATGCAGTTCCTGTTGCTTGTCAACTGAGAAAAGAAAACAGCTATAACATGTATTAATCATATGATAACATTTATAGTATATATTATGGTTTAGAGTTTGGAGTTTTTATAGTGTAGTTTAGAGTTTTGTGTTTGATAAAGTTTTTAAAAGTTAAATGATATGCAGATTTCACAGTTGACTTAGTGTCACCTACCCCAGCCTTGTGCTGATGTTGTAGGCGTAAGCTTCACACTACCCTGTACCTGCACCCAATGCTCACAAAGAGATCTGGCTCAGGCCGTAAAACATCTCACCGGTGAAAACCTAATTCTGGATGTATTTCACAGTATCTCGCATCTCCATTTCTTGATGATCTATTTTCTCAGGGCTTTTCTTATTTGGAGAATATATTCTGGCAGACAAAAACCTTGCACATCTCTAAGTCATTTTGGGAGTCAACCCCTTTTATAAATACCTCACTGTTTTCATGTTTAAGCACCTTTATAGACTGGAGGTCACAATTTCATCCAACAACAGTCTATTGTGACAGATATGGTCATTCAATTTGTGTTGAAGGTGGCTTCCGTACAGTTTCTGTAATCCTTTACATGTATCTTGCAGCACAGCAAACTACATTTCTCCCTCTTTGTTGGCTGTAGGTAGGTTTTTACCTCATTTCGAAGTTGCTCAATGAGGTTTTCATGTTTTAATTCTAAAATCTGGCATTGTTGAACTTTTTCTTCCTATTGCGTGACTGATTCAGTCTACCGCCCTCTATTTTTCAATCACTCTTCAATTAATTACAAATGAAAATATAACTGTGGCATGAGGTGGGCCATTTTGAGTCATGCAAAACCACTTGAAAGATTGATCTAATATCCCACCTTCAAGCCAAATGTCAGTGCCTACTGATGTAGGATCCTGTACCATCTCATCTCATGTCACCCCAGTCTCCTGGTCATCCCAGTCTCCCAGAATGAATAGTTTGGCTGGAAGATGTTTTGGGGCCTGTTCCGTTCCAATGGCACTCATTTTAAAATGTCTTTTTGCAACCTCATAATCTCTCTCAACACAGGAACACAAACCTTGCACTTTATTCTTGCCAGATTTCAACAACCAACACCAAATCAGAATGCTTTTGCATTACACTGCACAATCGTATTCCTCTGTACACCTACCTGACTCTCAGGGTTGTAGCCAGCAGTGGTACCTAAACAATTGCATGAACAACCTGCCTCACAACTTACTGACGTTACACCACAATGACTGGCCTGCTAACAATGCACTGGTCACGAATCAAAAACAGAGAGCTAGATCCTGGCCACGATCCCCTATTTGTATGTTATGGATATTTATGCAACAACCATTGATGCAGGGAAGTCTTTCCATCTCCAATCAAAAGCACCATATTAACATTCCTTTTCAGTTCAATCTAGTCCAGTGTGTGACTAAAATAGTGCCATGTTGGTCCCTGTGCCACCAATAAGCCATGAATCAGGCTGGGGTAAAGGAAGAATATCTATTTATTAAAGAACTGAAACATTAAGATTAATTCAACATCCCAAATCACGCCAACTCACTCTGTGGCTCAAATGCTTTTCTTTCATGACAATTCAGGTTTCACTAAATAAAATCACCAGTGGTTTTAGATAATTCAAATCACAAAATCTTTAACCTCGCAACATGTAGTCAAAACACTTTGCCTGGGATTAACTCTTATTTGAATGTAGCAACTTGAAACATTACAAGATCATTAACTTAACATTCGTTTTTATATGAAGTTCAATTTAAATAGCTTGACAAAACACAATGCAGTGCTTTGTATTTTTTATTTCCCTGCACACTTCTAGCAGTTTTATAACAAAAAAAGCTTTTCAGAACAAACACTTTGTATTTCTATTTGCAACCCTTTTTCTTTTACCACTATGCAAGGCAAGATTTCCTCTTCTCTTAGAAGCCACTTTATCACTCCAATTGTAGGTGTGCTATTAAATCGGTGACTCCACTCTGTTTAGGTTTGGGAAGGCACAGTCATGCCCCAGCATATAAACCCAGGTATTCAGTTGATCATTTGGATCCCCTCTGTTCCAATGTAGGGTTCAGGGGAATGAGAAGCAGTATGGAATTTCATTTTTAATGCACCCCTCCCTTTAGGGAATTTTGTGGTTGGCAATAAGAATAGGAGTACCCAATTACTTTAACAGACTATCACCTTATTCACCCTGGCAATGATGTTGTTATTTTTTAATTTCAACAAAATCACCTGTGTAATTTGGCTATGTGGGAATTAATAAAATTAGTGTTTAATAAAAATACTAAGGATCTACTTTTTGTGCCCACCTGATGAATAATGGGGAAATTATTCAGTCAAACAGATCCCCACCAAGCTTTGTGTTTATGGACAAGTTTACTCACTTAAATATCCCTGGATTTTCTCTCAGGAAAAAGGACATCAAGGCTTAGGTCATCAACAGGTACAGGACAGGGACCTTCAGAATCCACCATCACTCATGGACATTCTCCAGGTAAAACCTCTACATGTTTCCTCTCCTTGGTCATGGATCCCAGCCTCTGTCTCCTCTATTGGTTTTCTCCAGATATCTCAACATCAGTTCCAACCCAGGTAATTTTGGGCAATTTCCCTGATTTTCGTTTTGCGTCTCTTTATGAATCTTAAACCACACCCACAAAAATGTCTAAATGATGACATGCAAGTTCATTGATTGCAAGTTTTGATTGGACAACTGCAACCCTTGGACCGAAAGGGGCCCTAGAAGATAGGGGGGTTATGGGAAGCATATGGATAGGTGTGTAAATAAAGACAAAAACACAAGAAGGGGTTTAACAGCTTTTATTAAATGTGTATGTGTTTGACATGGACTTATTTACCTGACTGTACCACGTTCCTCACTATGGAGGACAGATGGAACCTTCTGACTGACGGACAATGGGAAGGCCTCCCCTGCCAGGGAAGAGACCTGGACTTGCCTGAAGGGAGGAAAGTTGAAAAGTGGCAGGTGGAAGAAGCTGAAGGGTAAAGAAAAAGAAGCTGAAGAGCAGCAGGAAAAGGGCAGAAAAGAAAATAACTGTGTTTCTTGGTGGGCTGCAGTTTCGAGCGGCCCCGCAGCATCTCCTAAAAGTGCTGAGCTGGGCTGCATTTGCCAGCCACAGCCGGGTGAGAAGTTGGACCCCAGGCTGTGTGTGCGCTGCGGCCTGTGGAGAGACTAATGCACGAACGCTTTACAGTGCTATTTGTCTCATTATCGTGTGATCTATGGTTCCTGAGAAAATGAAGAAAGTATCATCTTATAGATAACTCTATAACATTGTATTCATTACATACTTATTATTCCTTCAATATTCACCTTACGTTTTCTTTCTTCAAACTGAACTGGGGATCTGGCCATCATTTACTGTGTTGACTGAAGCCGGCAATAAAGTCCATCAATAACATTCTTTCTCCCAGAGATAAACCCATTTAGGGCTTTATCTTTGAGAACAGAGGCCAGCTCCACCTCCGGTCATCATCTGGTGGTCTCTGTAACATGTCACTTGTCAATCAAGCCCTGCACTACACCATGAAACAATATCAAATGCATGTATTCTGAAGGTTTTTCTTTCATTAACTGAATCTTCTGTTTATCTGAGGGGTCATCTGTTTTTTGTTTATTTGCATTTATTTACAGTGCTCATAACCCGTAGGTAGATAGATAGATGCTAGTTTCAGTATGGAAGGGTATGGAAGGGTAGGTTAATTATAACACGCTAGTTTTCTTTTGTTTTGTTTTTTATTTTTATTCCAATTGTCGGTCCAGGATTCAAGCCTGTGTTTGCTCAGCATGGTCTTGCTTCCAAGACCCACACGTTGCCACAGAACTATCCTCCTGTCCTGTCGCAACCCTTCATTCGGCACAAACTCCCCCCATGTTTTGGCTCCGTGACCTTCAAGGAGACCTTCATTCGGATAAAGATGCAGAGCATAGCAGAGGACTGGCATCCAGTGGGGGAATGTGACTTTGCCTGGGCCTTTGAATCTCATGAGAAATGTAATGTTCGGCTAAACACAGAGCTTTTCTTCACACACAGAACTAACACTTTGAATGTTCAAATTACATCACACACAAGGACTTCTTTTTATCTTTAATATAATTGAGTTTTGCCTTCAATGTTAATTATTCAATTATACTTTATCTTAAACTGCCACGCGCCTTGTAGTTTCACTGTAATACAGTTACTTTCAATCCCAAATGCAAATGTCTTTATTTTTCCATTCTGCTCTCTGTTTAACCAAAGATAACAGCATTTCCTGTTGTACAGTTTAAAAATGAATTGCTGACTTTTCAGTCTGCCAGTCAAATTGTGTTTTCACATTTTCAAGACAGTGTTTCTGCAATTTTAGGCCCATATAATTTGATGTCTCTGAAAACAGAATGTTGTATGTGTCAGTTAGGAATGAAATGCTCCCTTTTGTCTGCCAGACCCCAGTGTATTTTACAATTGCAAAAAGAATTTCTGCACTCTTAGGCCCAACGTGGCTAGAGGCAGTTCATTTGATAATGGGGTTGCCTTTATACACCACAGTGGGGAGGGAATTTTGTGTGGACCTATGTGTTAGGGAGGAGCTATTTCCTGAAAAGCAGGGACCTGAGATTTTTCTTGAATTGTAGAAGCAATGGGGTGAGTCAGATGTTGGTGGGGAGAAGGTGCCAGAGTCTTGTGACATAGACAAAGAAGGTTTGTCTTCTAGTTCTTTATATCCTCCACCAGCACAGTTCTGGTCTGTACATGTCCTCAGTTCTGGTGGATCGCAGGCCTCCAGAGATGCTGAGTTTCTCAGTGAGATAGCTTGAGGACTTCAGGGTGACAGCCTTATAGATGATTCAGCAGGATCTGAGGTCAATGAGGGCAGGGATGATGTGGTTGAGTCCTTTGATGAGTCATGCTGCTGCATGCAGGACACATCTCAGGGGTGCCGGTGTAGTCGCCTGAAGGCTTTTCAAAAGGGCATTGCCACCATCAAGGTGGGAGAGGACCGAGGCTTGGACAGTGGATCTGAAGTTGTTTTGCAGGATGAAGAGTTTGATTTTCTCCATGGAGACCAAAGCAAATGGAGGAACAAAAATAATAAAGATGGACGAGATAAAAGATGAGAATAAGGGTCTTAATAACTTGAAAGGCAAGTAGATCCAAATCCTATGAATATTGGAGAGCAGAAAAATACAGGTTGGTTCCAGAGTAGAGATAGACATAGATAAAAGAATATTAGGAGTTACAATTGACACAAATGTTCTGAGCAGATGTGAAAAGAAGGAGTAAACATAGATTGGAAAGAACATAGATTGAGGGGAGGTGACTCAAGAGAGCGGAACAATGCATGAAAATAATTTCAGACTGATTGAGGATAAGTGAGTGAGAGAGAATGCAATGTTGTACAGAGACAGGCAAGTGAACTTGGCGAGATAAGAAGGAGATACATTTCAGTGAATCATCATCATAAATGTGACAATCGAAGGCAAAGAGGATATGATAGAGGAAACAGAGGATGTTTAGAGAAAGAATGAATGAGGGCCAAAGAAAGAGTCCTGCAGAGAGTGAAACAAAGGAGGAGACTGGAAGAAGTACTTGACCAAGGCAGAGTTGGTACAGTCTAAAAGGAAGAAAAACAAGAAAGGACAGCACACAAAATACCAAGAAATAAGAGAGAGGAGCTAAGGCTGTAGTGATCAATATTATTAAAACCACAGGATAGGCCTAGAAGAATGAGCAGAGAGGAAAGATTAGAGTGGCTTCACAAAGGAAGAGAGTGAGTGATGTGATGAAGAGCAGCTTCTTTTGAGAGAGCAGCAAGTCTGACTGAAGAGAAGAAAGAAGAGAATTAGAATGAAGATAGAGAATGAGTAGGCCACACAGATAAAGGCAGTTTTTGATTGAATTGGATTGAGGCTTTTTTTAAAACCGAATTTCACAGCAAATGTATGCAGGGGTGGAGGTGAGTTAAACTACTAAATAAAGGAGGTGTGTGGGTTTGGGGTCTCTCCCACAGGGGTGGACTGGGAACTAAAAGGGGCCCTGGAAATAATTACTGGGGACCAAAAGAGGCCCTGGAAATAATGTTCAAAGTGGCCCCATATGATGCATTTTCAGCAAGCCCAATGCTTTTACTCTGAGAACATTTGGAAATACCAGACAAAACAGGCCCAGGGTGCAGAGGCCCACCGGGAAATCTCCAGAGTTCCCTATAGGCCAGTCCACCCCTGCTCCCCCACTTACAATTGCGGCAAAATGGAGTAAAAAGAACATTAGATGGAACGCAATTCAATGATTTCTCACATGTATCACATAGATCTGGCCACCGATTCTAGCAGTCTAGAAAGGAAGGGCAAACGAGAAATTTGGGCAACATTAGAATGAAGGGATTCAATCGAGAAAATGTTTCCTAAGAATTTGGATGCTAGTATTGATAGTGATATTGATATTGTATTCGTATCGCACTCGTACACAAGTGTTTCAGAGCGCAACGAGGCAAGGGAGGGGACAAGGGAGAACAAAACAGCGATTTTACTAGGCCCCGTGGCGTTGAGAAACGTACAACTGCATGGGAGAGTAAAAGGGGAAAGTGCATGGGAGGGGGGAGGAGTGGAAAGTGCTGAGCAAAGGAATAAAAATAATGAATAAATAAATATTAAAAAGCAACCAACAGTGGTAGTGCAGCCAGCACGTGGCATATGCTAGGTTTAAGGCAAAATACAGGGTGTGTCTGATAAGTGCAGAAACAAGGGGGGGCGATAGGGTTACAGATACACTCCCCAGTGCAAGGGATTGCCAGGAGGCAGTGTGGGTGGCTGGCAGGGTGGGAAGGTAACTGGGCCGAAAGTCAGAGGATAACCAGGTGCACGATGCTGAGACAGAACAGATCATTAGGGGAGAGGAGGAGCGAAGGCAGAAGCAAGAAGGGGACGGTCTTGAGGTGCTTCCGAAACCAGAGATGATTTTTCTCAAGTTTCAGAGTGGCAGGGAGGCTGCTCCAGACAGAGGCCACAGCCAAAGACAGAGATCTACCCCCAGCTCGTTTTTTTGAAAAACGACTGACCCTCAAGGAGTTAGAGGTGGAAGAGCGAAGAGCTCAAGGGGGAAGGTATTAACAGAGGGAGAGCTGAAGGTATTTTGGACCCAGGCCCCAGAAACCCTGGAGGACAATGCAAAGGGTCTTGAATTTAATTCTTGCAGCCACTGGGGGCCAGTGGGGAGACTTCAGGGCTGGAGAGATACAATCCCAGGGCTTGAGGCCAAGGACAAGTCTTGCAGTCCTGTTCTGGATAAGTTGAAAAGGGCAGAGAGTAGAAGCAGGTAGATTTAGAAACAGGATGTTGCAATAATCCAACCTAGAGAGAACCAGGGCTTGAGAGACAGTGAGCTTTTAAGGGAAGAAGAGGAAAGGCAGAATACCTCTGAGGAGGTGCAGTAGAAAGTTTGACTTTTTAGAGACATCAGAGATGTGGGCAGAGAAGGAAAGCGTGGAGTCAAAGATGACCCGAGATTCTTAGCCTCGCAGTTGGGGGTAGGAGGTAGGCCAAGGGAGGCCGGCCAGAGAATGACAGGAAAGGACGTTGATGGTGTTCCGATCCGGAAGATCTCCATCTTGCTGGCATTCAGGCAGAGATCGTTGGCGGCACACCAATCTTGAATGGTAGTTAGGCAATCAGAGATGAGGGAAGGAGAAGAGGTGGCTGAGGGAAGCCTGAAAATGAGTTGAGTGTCATCAGCATAGCACTGAAAATTGGAGCAGAAAATGGCAATGCAGTGAGTGAGAGTAGCCAGGTATTGTTTGAAAATCCAGGGTGAGAGATTAGGCACCTGGGGAACACCACAGGGAGAAAGGGAGATAGATGAAAGGAAGGACCCAAGTTGAAACTAGGAGGGTCGATCAGAGGGGAAAGAGGTCAGCCAGACCAGAGCCTGATCGTGATAGTCAGGTTGTCATGGAGACGGTTGAGCAGGATGGTATGGTTGACTGTGTTGAAGGCAGAGGAGAGATTGAGTAGGATGAGGACAGAGGGGATGTTAGAGTCAAGGTTGAAGAGCAGATCTTCACAGATGTTTAGGAGAGCAGTTTCTGTGCTTCTGGCAGCTCCAAAGCCAGACGGATGGTCGTGGAGACAACCAACAGAATCAGAGCTTCAGAGGTGAAGGGGAAGGCTCCTGAGGTGAATGGGAGGTTGCAGAAATCAGCCAGGGCAGAAGCAAGGGTGTCAATGTGGTCCTTGATGGTTTTGGAAGAATAGGGAGGAACAAGTTTTGATCCGACTTTCATAGATCAGACTTATCTAGGAACCTCATCAGGGGAGAAAAGAGGAAAGGATGAGAAAGAGGGTGAAGGGTGGCTGTAAGAAGCCAGAGTTCACCGAAGGAGAGGGGAGAAAGGGGGGAGGGGACGAGAGGTTGGACAGGATATCCTGGGTTTTTGAGATGAAGTGAGAGGAAAGGGCCGTGCAGAGGGTCTGGGAGGCGACATGAGAGGTAGAGACTTCAGCAGGGTTGGCAAGCTCCTTGCAGATTTTAAAGATTTCAGCCGAGTTGTTAGATGCTGCAGAGAAAGGGGCTTGGATGTGGGCTCTCTTAGTGTGAACAGAGAGTCAGTATTGCCTTTGGAGCAGGCGGCAGGCCAGTTTGTCAGATGACGAACAAGAAGTCCTCCATTTCCTCTCAGCCACCCTACAGTTATATTTAAGTGTAGCTAGCTCGGCCAGAGTCATACCAAGAATTGCACTTGGTTTTGGGCTTCAAACGGATCCTCTGACAGGGACAAGAGCACCAAGAGTATCGGAAATACACGAGTAGAGCATAGACAGGGCTGTGTCAGGTTGTGAGTCAGCCAGAGATGGAGGGGTGGGAGAGAAGGTCGTGGTAAAAACCTCAACTGACACACACTTCATGGGCCGGATGTCCGAGAAGGTAGGTGGCAGTGTTGGGGTAGGCTTAGCCTGGGGGGAAGAGAGGGAGAGATGAGAGGAGAGGAGGGAGTGATCGCTCCAGGAGGGAGGAGTGGTCAGAGGGATTGAGAGGGAGAGGTCAGAGGAGATCAAGACATCAAGTATGTGCCCTGCAGAGTGAGTGAGGCCAGAGCGGAGGATAGAAAGGGAGAGGGAATCACAGAGGTCACAGAAAAGTACATAGGAGGAACAAGGAGAGTCTAGATGGATATTGAGGTCACCAAGAAGGAGGAATTGAGTAGTTGAGGCCAGGAGGGACGAGGAGAGGTCCGCCCAATTAGAGAGAAATGTGGTGAGCTGGCCAGGAAGCCGGTAGATAGTAGCCACCGTAAATCAGTGGCTAGGAGAGAGAGAAAGTCTGCAGACAACGCATTCGAAAGAGGAGTATGTCTGCATGGGAATGAGGCAGGAATCCACTCAGGAAAGATCAGGGCTACACCCCCTCCAGACCGGGTGGATCTGGGTACAGAGAGGATCTTGTAGCCATCAGGGAGGAGAGTGTCAAAGCTTATGACAGAACTGGACATGAACCATGTCTCAGTAAGACCGAGGACATTAAGGTCAAGTTCTTCCAGGAGGTGACAGGTGTCAGAGGAGTGTTTGACAGCAGAGCGAGAGTTGAAAGTGGCAAGATGAAGAAGGTTGCCAGCCTTAAAAGCCTTCCGGGGAGGTGTACAAATCAGAGGTACGCCCTGCCGAGTTGAAGAAGGAGCCCAAGGTGGGGCAGAAGAGGAGGTGAGAGAGGGCAAGGTAGCCAAGGGGGGGGAGCAGGAGATGAAAGGAAATTGATGAGGCGAGGAAAGCACCTATCAAAGAGGAGGAGATTTGCCTGAGGGCCTTGGACCACGGCAGAGGCCATTGAGGTAGACATTAATGATGACTTCAGAGGAGTCAAAGGGAGCCATGAGAACTTCTCAGTGGGTGCCACCATTAATGGGAGAGGAGAAGACAGGACATAGCACAGAGATCATATGCAGAGTCCATAGATCTGGCGAAGGAACTACAAAGAGAATGTTACGGAGGGTCTGTCTGGAGGAAGCGCTGGGGAGACCAGGGTTGGAGGCCAAGATATCCTTTTTGCACTTCTACCAGACTTAGTGAGAAGGGGAGGATAGTCAATGGAGAAGCAGTTGGAGAAGATAGGAGAAACAGAAAGTGCCATGGGTGTGGTAGCGAGAAAAAGGGGGTAGAAGCAGAGGTGGGGGAGCAGGTAAGTGTGGAACAAAGAGAACAGTGAAGTCACAGGGTCAGCAAGGTACAGAAACGCAACAATACAAGGGAAGTGTAGAGCAAGTTAGCAAAATACAGCAAGATTTGACTCTTAAACAAAATGCAAAACACAGCAAGATTTGACTTTTAAACAAAATGCAAAAACACAGCTAGATTTTACTTTTAACCAAAATGCACAACACAGCTAGATTTGACTCTTAACCAAAATGCAAAACACAGCTAGATTTGAAATTTACAATTAGGTTCCGATGGTAGCAAAGGGTGTAAAAACGCAATTGAAAATGTAAACATCAGAGAAACAAGCAGAGAAAGACAATGAAAGTCAAAAGAGGGTAGGAGTGAGTCCAGAAGGAGGGAACTAACCCATAGTTAAAGAAGTGTGAATGTCATGGTAGTCTGGATTTCTTTGAAGAGTGAGGTAGCAGCATCATGGAAGTTCAGGTGCTGGGGCGCAGAAAAGACCCGAAGTAGCGTTCTGGTAGCAGACAGTAGCATCTGTAAAGAAACGTTCCATAATACAGAGAGACGTAAAAAAATAGACATGAAGTAAAGAGCAGACTACACGGGTGAGTGAGTCAAGAAGAGCATGAATGGGGCAGCAGAAGGGATATCACATTGAGTTCAGAGTCAGACAACATGGAAAATGATGAAAAGGCAAATAAGCAGAGGAAGGTGAAAGGGGAGATGAAAAACAGAAACAAAGCACATACCTTTTTAGAGGCAGGGGGTAGAACTTGATGCAGGATCAGGAGCATGAGGCAAGAGAAGGTAGTTAAAGAGAGTAGAAAGAAAACTAGGATGTGGGGAGCTTGAGGTGATAAGGTTTGAGTAGTAGGGAGTTTTAGCATAAAAGCATAAATGCGATCATGATCATAAGAAGTAGAAAAGAAGAGAGTTTAAGACAGCCAGGTGAACTGAAGTCTGTATATGCTTATAGTTGTACTCATCTTTGGAACGAGAATTATGAATGAGTGTAAGAGACAGTAAAACTCAGGGCTGCAGAGGTTTACAGGAAGGAGTCAAAAAGGGTTAGAGAGTGAAGGTGGGGAAGAGAGTAAAGATTTGATCTAATAGAAGGAAATAGCCGCTGATTGATTCCGATGAAGTTGTGAGAACTCAGACAGGAAAGAGAGTGAGAGAGACAGGGAGTGAGAGAGACAGGGAGCCACCGCGACAGACAGAGAGAGGGGCTGAAAAGGGAGAGACAGAAAGAGAGAATTGACAAAAAGGTGAAGTGTAAAAATAATAAGGATCATGCTTATCACATTTTTGGAACGCATCAACAGGTAAAAGGAGAGAGGTAAGCGAGAAGTGTTCAGCTGAGTATGGTGGAATGGCTTGGTGATAGCCCCGAAAGGACTGCTAGAATGGGTAAATGAGAGCTAGATATTAAAGTTCACCATGGAGGAAAAAGGCGAAGTTAAAAACACAAGAAGGGAATTTAGGTCATCACAGAAAGACAAGAGTGGAGCAGACCGGTGAAAAACTATTAGCAATACAATCGAGTAGAGTTTCAAAAAAGCAGCAACATAGAAGTTGAATTGAGAAAGGAAAGGGAGAAGAGTGGAGTGTAGGGAGTCCAAACGTTAGGATGTATCATACCAGTGCCACTGCCTTGAATAGAGCAGAAGGCACAAGTGTGCCATATGGAGACATCGATGTGTTGTCAGGCATAAGCATTGGAGATTCTGGCAGAGAACATGCTCTCTAAGGTCAAAGAAGTCTTGCTGCTGAAAGACCATGAGCTCCACCAAATAATGGAGCCAGTATGGTTCAACCTAGTGAAGATAAAAGATGGGGAGATTAATAAGGTTATGTGTGAGACACAATAACTCATGGACGTGGATTGTGTGGCACAGTAACTGATGGACATGCATTGTGTGGCGCAGTAACTGATTGACATCCACTATATGGCACAATAACTAACAGAAGAACATTCTTTGGCACATCGACCGATGGGAACTAATCCTGCAGCAGATTCATTTATAGACAGCTATTGGCTGGCAAAGCAACAGGTGGTAGGAATCCTGTGTGACCGTAAGTGTTGGGCAGTCATTTGCTTGAAACGTAATTGCATGGCTCGAACCCTGTGACACTGCAATGGCTGAGCACATTCTCAAAGCACAGTCATTACGATTGTCAAGTTTATTATGTATGTTTAATGTCCTTATATAACGCCATACTTAGAGATGTGGGCATATTCTTATTTGGGCACAGTAACTCTAATGGCCATAGCTTTTGCAACAGGCGGCATACTACTGTCTACATACTACAAGGCTGAAACACGTGTATGGGGTTGCTGTTGGTACTCTTGTTCAGAGAGGAATTGCCATAGCATTTCGGTGCTGGACTGCCCAAGTGGGCGGGACAAAGACTGATATGCAAATGGATATTTCCCATCTGTGAATGGTACAGTGAGCGAAAAGCAGATGGCTGCGAACTCTCAATGTGGTTAACAACCACTGAACAGGTTATCATGCCTTGTTCTTCCGAGAGAGGGGCGCCTGCTACCTTTGTTGAATTCTCTGAAGGAACTTGGGGTTGGTCACCCTAAGTTACCTGGGGGCAACCAGACGTGGACTCCCTGCTCACTGTGCTTAGAGAGGCTCAGCTTCACCTCACTGATGACGCCCAACAAGGCTGAAACACGTGTATGGGGTTGCTGTTGGTACTCTTGTTCAGAGAGGAATTGCCATAGCATTTCGGTGCTGGACTGCCCAAGTGGGCGGGACAAAGACTGATATGCAAATGGATATTTCCCATCTGTGAATGGTACAGTGAGCGAAAAGCAGATGGCTGCAAACTCTCAATGTGGTTAACAACCACTGAACAGGTTATCATGCCTTGTTCTTCCGAGAGAGGGGCGCCTGCTACCTTTGTTGCATACTACTGTCTACAAGGTGATTTTTTATTGCACAGAAATTTTGATTGTCATTTCCCATAACTCAGCTTTACTACATCAGAAATGGATGGCCTAAAAATGTAATATGCCCAGTACTCTCAGGATCACAAACTGTTCTGTATCTGAAATGTATTTTTTAAAAGTGGAGAGGCTCCGCTTTTTAGTTGTGGCTATTAGGTGGTGCCTTAATGCCAACCATAAACCAGACCTATTGCAATGGAGTACATATTGGAGGAATATGTGAAGTGAGGAGGGACACACAGCCTGTAGGTTTAGCCTCCCTGCCTAAAACAGACCCTCCTGAAACCTCTTTAGATACCTCGATTGTGGAGTGAAATCAAGCTTTGTGCTGTATGGGGCCTGTCAGTGTTCTTTCTAAGCAATTTAAGAAATATATGCCTCCCTGCATCGGTTCCTTGCACTGAAGTCGTGCTAAACACAAGCATAGACAAAGCCAACAGTTTTGTACAGGCTTAGGTATTATTTCGATTTCTAAGCATGGATCCGGGATTCAAACCCGTGTTGCCCCTGTGATATCCTCAGTTCTATGGCCAGTTAACCTCATTATTGCAGTTCATAGCAAATGCCTTAACCATGACTACACACAAGGCAACCCCATTGGCTTTGCCAATGGTTTTTCATATGTGGCACCAACCGCGAGGGACAATCTATTTGCATATTTCTGGGATATCAAAAAGGATCGGAAGTTAAATAAAACCTTCAAAAGATACTCCTTTAGCCACTCAGTCACTCAAAATCGATGTATTTCGTTAAAAACATACACCATGAAATCATACAGTTTCAATCACAGAAAATGTAGTACTCAATACACATTTAATTCATAGTCAAATAACATTGTTGCATTTAACAGTGTATACATATCAGTTGTTAGCAATACTAATGATAAGAATATTTAATAACCATAACATGTTTAAAATCTAATGAAGACGTCATCTCAAAATTATTGTAGTCTAAATCCTGTCATGAATTACAGTTGTCTCTACTCACTCTTCTTCTCAGTCTCCCCGCTCTCTTCAAACACTGTGAAGTTCCCCGTTGGGCCACATGGAGGCGAGATTGCAGATACAATGACAGTGCTTGCTCCACTGGCAGAAGATGATTATTTCTCAGTGTAGCATTGCAAGGGCCGAAGAGAAGAAAATGCGTTATCTCTTCAACAAGGGTCTGGCAGAATCTACATTCATCTGCTCGTGAGCGCCCCCTGGGGTAAAACCCTATGAGGAATTTCAAATAAAGTAGTCCTGTTTCACAGTCTTCTATCACTGATTGTGCCAAGGACGAGTATGCTCGTCCTGTTTACATAGACTTCAATAATAGCCTGGCACTTAAGGGGTTAATACAATTGTTGACACAGATACATTTTCTTCTTGAGATAAGTACTTGTCGAACCTGGGTAAGGTACCGTGTGCAGATTACGTGAGAAAATCCATTCACCATAGGATTTCTTGATAGTCAAGCTAGATGGTAAACATAGAATCTGCTGTATTTGATTTCATTCACAAAGACTGATCAGCTCTAGAACTGTGGATACGTTACATACATAGTTCAACTAGGGTAGACTATTTGAGACTGGTTGGTTTAGCAAATCCATACAAGCTTCTCTAGAAAGGCATGAACAATCTCTAGTACTTCGTCAGCAACTCCTGTAATCCCAAATTCTAGCTGGAGGGGTAGATTTGATGGGCTCACCGGAAGATTAAGAAATGTTTTAAAGAGTATTAGTTTAAGTCTTATGAAAATGTGGAGGTTATCATGGCCCCATAACTCTGCTCCATAGATCGCTGAGGATTGTGCCTTGGCTCCATAAACTTCTCATGTTGGGCAGCAGCTTTACCACCATATATTATGGAGAACATTACGTTCACCCCCACATCCAGAAAGCGATCTCCCCCTATAAAAATGTGCTTATCCAATGAGCCTTTCTCATCAATGCTCACTTCTAGATAGTCACATTAATAGACTCTTTCTAGCTTCAAGCCTCCTGGTTGCACATGGATGTCACTCAGTTTTTGTTTTTTAGGACCAAATGAGATGCATAGTTTTGGAAATATCTATTCCCATGCCCACCTTGCTTGAATTCTTGTTGGATGTTGTCAAGGCATTCTGATGTCCAGTCCTTTCAGAACTGTACTAATTAGCTCTGCATAATCGGCAGAGAGCACAATGCCTATCTGCCCTCCACCGAGTCACGGTGCATCCATGCTGAGATCGCTAGGAGAACTGGCCAGCTTGTTATTTCACATGGAAAATAATAGTGTAGAGGAGGTCCCAGACATGGCCTGCACCCCTTCCACTCATTTCGAGGTACCAGGAGCATACTCGCCAAGGTATGTGATGTATGAAGAACAAATGAACATACAAAGAGCTGCACTGGGACTCTGCCCAGTATACATCAGAAGATTCATACCTGTTGATGCACCCATAACCAGACAACCCTGGGCAGCACGGTACCCTATCAGACAGCCATACCAGCCGCTGATACGAAATGAAGAGTACCTACAGACGGTCCATGAAGAGACCCAAAGAGCCCTAATGGAAGGCCAGTGGACATGACACAAGGGCCTGAACAGACTCGTGAATGAACAAAAGCAGCTATCGAAGATAACACGCCAGTGCAAGTAACTACGAAAATAAATGTAATGGACACAGAGAAGAGACAATGTTAAAACGTGAGGAAACGGTGCTACGAAACAAGATGGAAGCAACTGACCTGTTAAATGTGTGTAAATAGGCTTGAAAAGCAAGATGCTAAGAAATCGATACTGCTTGCAATGCTTAGTAGAAGATAGAGCGGCAAGCGCCAACCATATATCTACCTCAATAAGGCACATTATACAAGTGCGACTCCATTTTGTAAAAGCAGAAATGTACCCAGGCTGCCAGAGGCCTGACAGTCCAAATTTCGTAACCCAGCCAAAGGCAAGAGAAGGAGCGGAATTGAAACTCAGCAAAGAGCGGCTCATGCCTAGGAAATCGAGGTCAACCAGAGAAAGGGAGGAGAGTGCCAGCTAACAAGTCTCAAATTTCAGAGCATACCAGCCTGCCTCATGAAGGTCAAGATAAGGGGGGGCCCATGCAGGGGGCGAGGCTGAAACAGAATTAAATGCACTAAAAGCTGGAAACTAAAGCAGATTCATGGTGAACTAACACGAGACCAGCCAGGCGCGAAGAAGTACCATCGCCTGATGTCATCCAGGACCCGAGGACGCCATAACTTTTCCCGATAAGAGACTCCAGTTTCGAGGCCATCCTTAGCCAACTAATTGACACATCGCCCTAAAACACTGATTGATGGAAGGGAGACAGGGGGAAACTTGGGACACCGGGCACATGGGTGTCCATTCTGCATGCCACTAATTAAAACGGGGATTTATGACCAGGGGTGCAACCTGCCCAATCACAATGGACCAAGTTCTATGGAGTCCTATAGATACTGTAACCAATAGGACGTCGTAGTTGTAGTGACGTCCATCACGCGTGATGTAGAGAGATGGGCGTAGACGCCCACCCGATAAGAGTTATCCCATCCGCATGCCCTATTATCATATACAGATATAACACCTATACTTAAATTACCTTTCCTAACCAATTAAATTGCATGTTGATTTTTTATAGAATTAGATGTCAGCGATGACGAGTTTTGCCTATAACAATGACTGTTCGACTGAAGTTCGAGGAAGTCGGAGCGATCGCAATGCTGCTGATTTCCATTTGTTTCTGTTTGATGTACTTGTCATTAAACTGACTTCCATTTGCCAACTTACTGAGTCCTCATTATTGAGTTGTGTTGGAGTAGGTGAATCCTGCACCCCCAGACCTCACATGGTGCAGCTATCTTGTCTTCCAACTTCTAGAGGGTGAACAATGACCTATGGGCCCGTCAGTGAATTCCTCTCCTCCGGAACACTAGTAGGGCCAATACACACCCCTTCCTAACACCCCTTCTAAAAGGGACGCTGGATGTACATATGTACATTCCCCTTCCGATTCCATGGTACTAGCACAAAATTGTCTTGATACAAGTTCGCTTTGACTGTAACTAAATCAGCCGTAGCTCCTTTCTTGGTACCGCCTCAAAGGTTGTGCTGAGATCTACACATATTAAGTGTAAACGTTGACATGCAAAGATGAAATGGTTGATAAAGCTGAGACAACCAAAATGCTTGGTCAACTGAAGTAATGGCATGTCTGAACCCCGCTTGTAAATTGCCCAGCACATGATACTCCTAAACCCAACCTTGAAGTCATTGCAGTAGAATGTTCCAGTATACCTTAGCACTAGATTCAATAAGTAAGATGGGCCATAAACACGTTCCCAAGGAAAGGGAATCTGCTCTTTGGTCAGTCGCTTCTCCAAGCAATGAGTTGGTGGTAGATCTCTTTCTTCGGCTGGGGCCTCCCTCTGGAACAGCCTCCCTGCCTCCCTGAAACTTCAGGAGAATCATCTCCAGTTCCGGTAGCACCTCAAAACCTTTCTCTTTGCTTCTGCGTTTTCTCCTCCTCTCCCCTGCTGACCTCCCAGCTGAAACTGAAACTCCACTGATTACCTGGCCACCCTCTGATGTCGGGCCAAGATCCCCCCCTACCCCCTTGTCAGTCACACACACCTGCACTGCCTTCCTGGCAACTCCCGCACTTGGAACTGTTTTCTGTATCCCTACAGTCCCACTACCAGCACTTGACACCTGTTGTATGCACTTACCCTTGCACTTGTCACCTGCTGGCCCTACTTTACTTATTGTAAATTATTCTATTTTCTCATGTACTGCACTTTCCCCCTTCCTCCTTCCCATGCACTTATGCAATCTGAATGAACCTGGCCTAGTAGGATCGTTGTCTGTCTCCCCTCTGTTCCCCCTCCCTTGCCTCGTCGCGCCTTGAAACTCTTGTGTATAGGCGCGTTATAAATGCCACATCATATCATATCATATCGCTGCATCATTAAATGACTTATGTAGGAAAGAAATCCAAAGGTTTGGTTCAGAAGGTTCAGATTGCAAAGAGTCTCTATGTACCGACTCTGTTGCTTTTTCTCAAAGTAATGTTTGATACAGCCTGGCTCCTGCTGTGAAGGTACCCTTCTGCGAGAATGTGACACTTAACAAAAGCAGTGGCCATGCCAACAGTTTTGGCTTTTGTCTAGTTACGCAATAAGCATTAGCTAGGCACTGATATCATTGAACTGCCTGGACATAAGATCACAACCACTGAAAAATGGAGTGATTACCTGGGCATAGGCTGGTGGCACCAGGCAAAGGTCTATTTCATATGGCTTTGTCATTGCTTGTCTTTAACAGGACTTCAGTGCATGAACAAGATAAAAATCAAGCTGAAGGCACACTTGTTTAAAGCATTTGTATTACACCAGTAGCCCTTTACAGCTGCAATTATTCCATTAACTCTCAGGAGAATGCTCGGAAACAGCACTAGCAGGCTTCCTTTGATGGTATTGCCTGATAGAACAAAGTTCAAAGAGACCCCAAGATGGTGTGTTTTACGAGTGAAGGGCTGGTTGGTGGTTAGGAATTGCCACAGGGAATAGCACTGCGGCGAGTAGTCAATGGGTGGGAAAATTATCACACGACAGCCAAAAGCTGTGTGTCCCTCATCAGATGCCATCACCCTCTTACATATACTCCAATCCATTGGTTTTGGCTGGTAGGTGGCTCCTTATAACCAAAACGAATAAAGTAACCTCATTCATCCCATCGTACATGATGTACTTTTCCGCTTGCACATGATTTCGGCTGCATAAAAAGGGTTGAGTTCTGTTTCTACATGTAGTGCCTCTGGTTGGTAAGTCAATATATGTTGCAGTGCAGTCATAACTGTAGCAGACCTTCAAGTATTGGAGATTTTGTAGAGCGTCCCTTTAGAAAACTCCTCGCTTTTTATCCAGATCGGCTGGAAAGTGGGATTTGCAGGGCATCATTCACCATAATTATTCTGAATGTCTGCATGCCTGCTGGGCTTGTGGCCTTTGCAGACTGTCTGCCACTGCACCTTGATTCTCCCCCAGCAGACCGGAACCAAATATTGTCAGACTGTGAGTAAGCGGGCCCTTGGATGGGTCTACCTGGCCTTGCCCCTCAGTGCCCACCATGCTAGGGTTCCCGGTAGAAAACAGTACTTTCTGCCAGACTTCAGAACGGCTATACAGGCAGACCCGCAGCACTCTGTATGCTGAAAGCTTCTGGCACCACCGGAACCTAATAACTAGGATACATTTCCACACGGGATTTCGTAGAATGGGCACACCCCGCCTCCCCGGGATGGAAAGGCCTGCCGACTACTCATGCTGCAGTCAGCCTGATGCCATTATTAGCGCTCTGACAGATTCATAAATCTGACGCAGCGTTAATTTGGGCTGGGGGCGCGTGATTTATCAATTTTCACGGGTCCGTCCTTTTGAGACATTAGGAAGCTAGTCCTACATAACTCACATTCATAGGGTGCGTTAAAGCCAGTGCGACTTCTCCATGTTTTCAGAATATTAAGGAACAAGCAAATGTATGCTCACTATGATACAATCAACTCATTTCGTCTCTATTTTTCACGCTAGTTTCCTTTGATTTTGCATTTTAATTCGATTCCTTTGCTAAAGCACATGACACAACCTTCTTTAATATTTTTGCCTCAGACCATCTGAACAGAGAGACGCTGCTCACTTATATGACAAAGCTAATTCCACTGTTGTGGCTCACACACGGCATGCGTGCGCATGGAATACACACACAAAGACACTTGAGACCAACTGTCTCGGGCCATGTTACAAAAGATTTGCACGAGTGCAGGTGCAATTTTGAATGACATTTGTACCAAGGCACAAATGACACACGCGCATGTCTGTCTGTATTCTTTCAATGGGCCTCATTACGACCCAGGCGGTAAGTTACCGCCTGGGCCGTGACTTTACCACCATGGCGTAAACTACGTTTACGCCATGGTGGTTGGCGGACTTACCGCCCCATTCCGACCTAGGCGGGGCGGTAAGTCCCCAATCCCCATTTACCCTTCCCCATTCCCATTTTTGCCCCATAGGGCATAATGGGAGTGGGGAAGGCGTTAATTACGCCACCGTAAATTACGGTGGCGTAATTAACTCCATGGTCCCTTAGCGCCATGGATTTTAACACCTGCTAAAAGCAGGTGTTAAAAGCACCATGGCGCTAGGGGACCTCGTAATTGGCGGTAAGGGGTCGGCGCAGCTAACGCTGGCGTTAACCCCTTACCGCCAGGGTCGTAATGAGGCCCAATGTATTTTCCTAGAATTGAAATCCTTGCTGACATGCTCGTACAGTGCAAGACAGCACTACACCGGTGCACACTTTTTATAAAGAGGGCCCTGGATTGGTGCTTATCCAATTTGCCTATCATGCACATGACAATTAAAAGCAAGATTATGCTGCCGCAAGCCAGATCACATCAACTTTGCTCTGGTGTAAATTCAGTTTTGCACGGTATTAGCACTAGAGCTAAGCTTGTCGTAGTGCAGCAATCTGTTATTTCAATTCATTGTCCTATCGGGCTAAAGTTTAACCTACTTCTAATAAGGAATGCTAGTAGTGTTATGATGCAGATAAAATCAACACCAGGTGTGGCCTCGCCCCCAGACGTTTGCAAAGGTGAACATACGGATAATCTGACAACTATGACAAGTGACCTGTAAACAGTTAGTTTAAACTTTAGGGAAAATGCAGCCACCAGAAAGATAGAATAGGTTGCATCACACAATGAAGGGCCTAAGTAGAGAACACATACAAGCTTAACATGGATGGAGCAGACCCAGACAGTGTTACACAAAGTAGCATAGACATGAACATAGGTAGAAGTAGATAGCAGTATACATGTGCAGGGACTAACCATAATGCGGTATGTGACCATCAGAAACCAAGAACATAAACTAGACAAGAGGAACATTAACATGGCAGAGAGTGAACCAATGCACTGCCATTTTAGATAGAACTGTGAAAGGCCTTTGTTCTGAAATAGTGAATCCTGACATCAGAACTGCTTTACACACACAGTCCCAAGCCATGCAATATTCGGACAAATGATCTGACATCAAGGCTATGAGACAGGGGGCCCCAACAGGGAATGAATCAACACCACTAGATAACATTTCCCAGAAATGCATGGCATGCAACTCTAAAAGTTAATTAGTTTTTATTGATAGCAGTGAGAACATGCAGATAGGTTTTGATCTCCAGGTGCATGAGGCTACACTGCTAAACAGCCTCCAAATAAATAAACACATAGAGCATCACATTTGTCTTCAAATAGTGGAAAACTCAATAAATAGATGAAAATGAGGTCAGAAGCAGTGGTCCCCTACCAGTTGATTGGAACAATGATCATTTATTTCTGGTCCGAATCGATGGCACACCTACCATTTCCGTGGTACCACCAGACAGGGGGGGCATTGTCAAGGTCACAAGCAAATTTGCAGATGAAGGTCTCACGCCTGGGAATAGGAAGGGCATTGACTTCTTCAAACTGAATCACAGCAGTTCACCCATCTCTCTTTCCTCACCCCGCATCCTGGCATTGCATTAAAGTGTCCAAGGTCGGAGGAGCAAACTGCGGTTTAATTAGGACAGTGCCTGTCAGGTTGGCCACCAGAGCATGGTGTCAACTAATGACGTAGCAAAACAGAGTGTAACAACATTTTAGTAGGCTGATTTTAGGAGGAGTTATCAGTTAAAGAATATCCAATAGGATTAGCCATTATGCATAAGATATGTAGGTATTATATTCCCTTGACCAATGTTAGAAGACATTTTCTTATCACTATGGCATCCTGTGTGATGTATTTTTGACGTAAAAACTTGTGTAAGATTGAACATGCTTTTTTGTGCTTTCCCAGCCGATTCATGTTTGAATAAAGCTGGGTGTTCTTGTTGATTATTGATTGGGACCACCTTAATATTAGCACTAGGGAGAACGGTTTCCCTGTGGAAAAATACATTGAAAATATATGTTTTTATGCAAGAGCAATGTTTGCCCTGGTGCTAATACCATGCAGAATTTCACTTGAACCAGTGTAAAAGATGCAGTAATAAACCCCCGGCTTATATGTAGTGTCTTCAGAGAGGGTCAAAATAGGGTCAAAAGAGAGAAGCAGATATAGTTGTGATCACCAGAGTCCACAAGAACATCGCCGCTGAGGAGAAAATCATTGTGCGAGAGGATTGTTGTGATGTAGGAAGCAGTGCAAAGGCCCCTTAAAGGAGGTGAGTGAAGGGGCGAACTGAGCAGCCTGGGGCTCCACCTGCTATTCCAAGTGTGATGATTGAAGACCTACATGAGATGAAGAGCTGATTTGCATGTGCCTTACCCAAGCTGTACCTGCATTGCTGATGGCATGTTCATGTTTATCATATTAATTTGCCCTAGGGAGGGGCTATGGCCTTGGGCGAAAGTTTGTAGAACGCAAGTCCCAAGCGCAGATCCAACTACTCTGTATAAGTCTTCTACTTTTGGACTTATCCAGTGTTCTTACACACCTCCCAAGTAAACCTGAATGGAAAATATTTTGACAAAGCCATTTGAGAAGCAAACAGTTTAAAGGCAAAGAAATCTGTAATGTTATGATTAATTGTAACAACATGTACTAGATGATGAAATTGATTGCCAGAATCAAAACGAAATATCAAAATTGGGTAAAATGGTGGAAACTGACAGGCAGAAACATGCAATGGCAGTGAACAATACCTGACACCTCCATCCTGAAGAAGGCCATCCCAGTCACCTACGTCCAGTCTTCGTACCCTGCGGCCGAAACACTACAGTGTCGATCTATGACACAACTCCACCCCTTGCATACTTGTACACAACTGTTGTGTTTTGTCAAGGGTTTTGACCCATGTTGAATCCTTAGACTGGGTATATGTGGGGATGAGCTGTCGCCGCCCATTATTCTATCCCAGAACAAACTAAATCAATAGACTGGGTGGATGTGGGGATGAGCTATCGCCGCCCACATTGACGCCAGAATCCAGGAGAACTGCGCAGTTGGCACAAGACCACTCTAAAGATTCAACCTTCTTGTGGGGGGGTTCCACATAACCACTCAAATGTAAGGATGAGCATCAAAACAATAGCAAAAATCTCCTGTCAAATTCAAGATAACTCAAAAATGGATGCAATACCGTTACTCACCACTATCAGAAAGCTGGCTTTTTAAAACCACCAGACTTTTGTGTAAAACTGAACAGAGGAACCCAAACCAGGCCAAGGAAAGACTTACTAAGAGGTGGATACAATGTAAAACTATATTCTGAAATGACTTGAAGTAAGTAATTATTTAATGTACATGTAAAAAATGTAAGTTTGATTTAAACTGGGAACTAAAGTGACATTTAGCTGTATTCTGCCTGACAACTACCCCCGACAGGAGAAACCTGCTCAGCCACTCTTCCCAGGCCTAGCTGTATCCTGCTTCCCCACCAAAAGGAGTTGACACCTCTCTGATTAGATTAGCGGAGGGGCACCTGCAGGAGGTAGAACAAAGCCTTGTCCTGGACTCAGGCAAATGTTATATTGGGGGGGGTCGTAAAGTGGCTTCCTCTTGGGAGAAGTGGGAGGAGAAGTGCCTCTGGGAGCCACCCGAGCTGGAGGCGGGGGCAGACAGAAGCTTCCCCCATGTGCTTTGGAACCTAAACCAAAGCCATCTGGCCCAGAGCATAATTTTAAAAAAGATGGATAATTCATAGTACGGACTTGTCAGAATTATATAAGTAAAATCATTATTCTTGTGATATTTCTGTGCACGTTTTAAGAGGTGTTAGGATCCTGTGGTGTATGCTGGGGGGTTGCTAGCAGAAAATAGGGTCTTACTCCAAATGTCTGCATGTTAAAAATCTGACACTTCATCAATTAATGTCCATACTCCTTGCGCACATGTGTGTAATTTTTGGTAAATGTCCGATATTGGTAAACCAGTCAAAAAGCACAAAATGTTGTCATTTTTTAATGCAAGCCCCCAGGAAGATCAGAGGCGGACAAGCATGGACCATAAGGAATATATAATGTGTACATGTAATTTCAACAAATTGTGTATCTGGGAAATATGTATTTGAATCAAATATAGATTTGTGGGCAAATTGACCAGGGGAGGATCCTCTGACCCATAAACAGACCTCATCATGATGACAATCCATTTCCTTCCCCCAATCATGGGAGAGGGGAGAATTGGGCCAATGACAAGTAGAGAGGGGCAGGCTCAGTTATGCCACACACACACCCACTTCCAAAACACATAAAAAGAGACTGCTGGGGCAGGTAGAGACATTCAATTCCATTTGCTGCGGAGCGTGCTGACCGACAACTTCACATCCAGAGATCCAACACTTAGACTTCCAAGCTAAACAGAGACTACAGAAATTTGAACCAAGAAGGTCCACTGCAAGCAAAAGTATTCTCAGCAGGCCTTCAGAATCCAGCAAACCTAACCAAACTATTCAACAGCCGGGCGAGCTGTTTGAATTCTTTGCCAAGAACTTTTGCCGGAACCGCAGACCAAACCCAGACCGCTGTGAGCAGAACCAGGGATCCGGATCGCTGTGAGCAGAACCGGTGCCTGATTGACCCGCCGAGCAGAGAGAACCGCCGCTGGACGTGTTGACCGGATCCGTGACGAGGCCCATTCATTTCAAAATTAGGAGTGAGTATCCACCAGAACTGTGCAGAACCCAATCTCTTAGTTAAAATAATCTAATCCAAACTATTTTAACCTAAGTAGAACTGCCTTCTAGAAATCCTGTCATCTGTCATTCTAAAGCTGCGAGCTGTCATCTGTCATTCTAAAGCTGCAAACTGTCACCTGTCATTTTGAGTTTTACTTTAAATCCGAAAATCTACCTTTATTAAATCGTCCGTATCTCTTGAACCGTTTGGGCTAGGAACTTTCATTTTAAAGCTGGGATTCTAGGCTTTCCAACAGACCTACAACCGACTTGCTACTCTTTATAGTGCCTCCGTAATCGCGGGACATGCACTCGCGAAATTTACCGCGATTTGCGATTTGGCCCGATTTCTTCATCTGTAAAAATCAGCAGCTTTTTGCTTCTCTATGCTAAAATTCGTTTGCAATCTGCTAATCATTCATAGAGCATTGCTAAAGTGAGCCTGAACTAATATAAAGTATTTCTCCCTCACCCTGAACCTCCTGCAGGGAATTAACATCAATTTAGCATCTTTTCACTTCATTGCCACCACTTTTCAAAGTAATTCGCCTGTGTTTAAAACTCATACCTGTTTTCTCTAAGCTTGCTGGGGGAACTGGACCTGTGTATTGCATTATCAAGTGTGATTTGTTGGGATTCTTGAAG
The DNA here is from genome assembly GCF_040938575.1 of Ambystoma mexicanum. Lineage (NCBI taxonomy): Eukaryota > Metazoa > Chordata > Amphibia > Caudata > Ambystomatidae > Ambystoma > Ambystoma mexicanum. The sequence continues at coordinate 1,556,831,194 of NC_090929.1, read as the reverse complement.
ACTGTGTGCTCTCCTTTCCATCTCCTTATATTGTATAAATGGGGGGAGTTAGTTGCCAGAGAAAGGTAATTACATTGTTGTTGGTTGAAATCATATCAAGTTTATTTGCTGTACTGCATTTTATTCCACCTTGCATTTCCTTGAAACCATCAAGCATTTTCAGCTACCTCATCCTCTATACTACTTCTAAGTAACCAAATCAGTTTACCAGTAGAACATTATCCTTTGTTGATCACTGTCATATTTTAAGTGTGATATCCAATATTAATTTATTATAAAAGTGTGATAGATATATATTGTTATATTTCTCAAATAAACCTTTTAAATTTGCAAAACAGACCTACTTCTTGGCTCAGTGGGGTCAGGGGGATTCTAAGAGAGGGGTGTTATATAAGGGTTGTCATCCAGAGTACATGAACTGGACCTAAAAATATATCAATAAGGGTTTCCCTCAGCATCCCAGACTAGGCATTGACTTAGCTGTAGTGTTGAAGTGAAGCCGCTTAACAGTTTTTTCCTCTGACAATACCCATGGACCAACTGAGGTCCTGGGCTGCATTCACTCTTGTGTTGTAAACCCTTGTTAACTGTATATCCAAGAGATCTTGCACCATCAGAAGGCTTTCACCCTCCACACTCTTGAGGGTGGTACCCAGTGGTACACCTACATATCAAATGTACAACTGTTTGTCTGTCTGTTATTATGCTAACAATTGATATATTATATGTATCATCACCAAAATTCAGAGATTAAACTAAAATTATCCGAAATCTCAAAAGTGTGGGTCTCCCATCCTGATTTTTTGTTTGAATATACTTGTGAAATCCCTTCCAAACAGCACATAGTGACCTTCATGCACACATTTTACCATTTCAAAGACACAAATGTGGGAAATATTGTCATCGCAAATATAAAAAGAAAGGGAAATACTACACCAAATTCTGCTTTGGTTTCCCTAGACCAGTTTCAACAACAGGTCAAGTAAACAACTTCATATCTTCAGTCAGACATAGTGTCAAAGGTAAATCACCTAAGAACACATATTACATAAAAAAACAGAAGAATCAAAATACATCAATGATTACAATGCAATCATTACCCTCCTATGGAATGCAAACATAGATGTGCAGTACATTGCAGACAATTCCACTGCAGTTGCAGGATATGTCACAGCCTACTTAACCAAAGCAGAGAAAACAGAGCTTCAGGACCTCTGGGATGACATATCATCTGACAAAACACTATCACAGAAATTGTAAAGCTTAGGCATAAAAATGCTCTTTCATACAGAATGTGGTTGCGTTGAATCTGCAGACCATTTAACCGGTACTGCCTTGTATGGAAAATCTGACAATATAGTATGGCTAAGTCTAGGTCCTGCTAAATCTAGAAAAAGAGTTCTCAAATCATATGAGGACATAGAAACAGTAGCCAAAAATGATCCCAACAGCCAAGACATTTTGAAAAACAATTTATTAGACACATACTACCCAAACAGGAGTACCACTTTGGAAACCATGGACCTCATTGCGCGTTTGGAGGCAGCCATGGTGCTATTCGCACCATGCCTGCCCCCAGACCGGCTCTATTACCGGGTTCCTGCCATGAGGACTTACCAGGTCATTCCGACATCGGAGGACCCTGTAATTCCTCCTTGCAGGAACCTTTTCCCATTCCCATTTGAGCCCCCATAGGGCTCAATCGGAATGGGGAGGGAGGTAATAATGGGCACATTAAAACTGGCCCGTTATTGCCTCCCTCTTCCCCTGCTGGACCCGAAAAGAACGCGTGGTTTTACCAGGTGTCCTTACAGGGTCCCGCAAAGGGAACCGCGTAATCGGCGCTCCCGTAATGAAGGGAGCCGGTCCCGTACTGGCCCCCTTCATTACGGGAGCGCCAGGGTTATAATAAGGTCCCATGTGTCTCTACCACATAGCCCAAAACTTCACATACAAAAATGATATTAAACCAGATGAAAAGAAAGGTAGATACAGAGTAGCAAATTGTGAAGGCAGCTTAGTGAAACTTACCAAATGCAGCTTAATTAATCATATCAAATTGTCATTAAAAACTCTTCAACATAAAGAACTGTTTACATGTTCCTGCTACAACTTTTTAAACCATGGAGAAAAGAAGAAGAATTACTCGATACATATGACTCCTATGAAGACGCTTTCAAAGTAAATGAAAGCACTAACAGACGTACACTTTACACAGTACCAAACAATGCTGCACAATGAACAGCAACACAAAGAAGAACTCCAGGCCCAACTAGAAGTGGACAATCCCGACAGTAGTCAACCTTCTGTAACAGGAAGCCAAGAACCACTTGGACAGCCGCTAATAGCAAATAATGCAGAAGCAGCCATGACAGAAATAGAAAACACCATGTGTCAGTATGAACAAGCTACAGAAGACTTCGCTGTACTGAAATCATAACTGAACAATGAACAGCGTAGCATTTTCCAAGAAGTAACAAAGCAAATTAAACATGGGGTGCAAGACTACAAACCTATACTGCTATAGATGAGTGGTCAATCTGGTTCAGGCAAAACATTCTTAATCAAAATCATCAGCAGGTTCCTCCAACAACTGCCTTAGGGCAAAAACGGTGCCGTAAAACTCTTGGCAGCATAGGAAATGCCAACCTTTGGCAACATTTCCAATACAGAGAATTAACAGAAAACATGTGCCAGTCTGGAGACCTCACATACGCCAACATTTTAAAAAGTATTAGAGTTGGTATACTATCTCAAGAAGCACAATCAATATTAAAAACCAGGCACATCCATGCACTCTATGGTCATAACTCATGTGCTACTGATGTCATGGAACAATTAGCACACAAAAATGTCAATTGTATGTCCTTGAGGCCAAATCTTGCAAGCTGTTCAAAATTCAATAAAACAATGTTGAAAAAAGTAATGCAACCAATAATTGAAGTTTGCTCCACAGATAAACTGGGCATACATGGTATGACACTACACATGTGTCAACAAGCTACAACAAGACTAAATACCTTAGAAAACTCTATCTCCAACACAACTGGTTTGGAAAAAATATTAAAATTATCTTTAAACTGTAGAGTAATGCTTAAAGGTAACATTGACGTGGAGCAAGGATTAGTTAATGGAGCACTTGGTACAGTTGTTGGCTTTCAAACATACCCACATGACAACAACATTCAGTTTGTCAATATTCTCTTCGACAAACTATCAGAAGTTAAAAGGATAGGACGCTCAACAGCCCACTTCCTTCTTTTCAAAGACATGTATGTACGCAGAGAACAATTTTCACTAACTCTAGCATACGCAGTTACCATTCACAAATCACAAGGTCTTACCCTAGATAAAGCATTAATAGATATTGGTAGCACAGTCTTTAAAAGGGCATGAGCTATGTAGCACTATCACGCTTAGGTACACTTGACAGGCTATTTCTAATCAACTTTGATGCAAGTAAATTAAATGCTGCTATTCCTTGCATTCTAGAATACAATAGACTGCTTTCACTCTACACCCCATCTAAAAACCTACCCTGTTCTGCAAAAAGCAAAACGTTGTAAAAGAAAACTACCTCAAACTGAAATGATACACAATATCACTGCAATTCCTCCAAAGAAAGTCAAAGAAGCTAATACTTCATCAAGTACCACAACCAAAGAAGAATCTACTGCTCAAAGTAACTCAACTACTTCTTCAAAGAAGAAACACACAATCCAAACAAATGACTTCAACACAGAACTGTCAGGTCCATTCATATTTTCCATTACAACTGGTGTTAATTGCTACACAACTGTAACAATAAATATTCTATTCCAATTGCCACCAATTATTGACAACATTTACTTACACAGTACAGACTAATTGTGTTTGAAAATGTTAGGCATTCATAGAAATGAAACTAACAATCCTGACAACACTTACAGTGTTCTTGGAATAAGACAAGAATTGGACTACTGTGCTGGAATGTTCAAATTCACTATAAACTTATAAGAAGATCCACAAGAATTTCTAATGTACTTACTACAAGTACTGGAAAACAAAAACATACCTATAAATGAAATCTTCCAGATTTCATACATGTGGAAACATACATGCACTCTCTGCAGCCATGTGGCACAGGAACAAGTCCCTAATGAACGTTTCATGTATATATCCATACCTAACTGTGAATCCATTCCATTTCAGCAACTTGTACAAAATGCAAACCATGGCAGATTATGTACTACCTGCAATTCAGATAATCGCTCCACCTTACAAATACAGACACATAGGGCCTCATTATGACCCTGGTGCTCACGGAATGAAGGGGGCCGGTACAGGACCGGTCCCCTTCATTCCGTCAGTGCCGATTACGAGGTTCCCTTTGCGGGACCCGGACCAGACGTCTGGTAAAACCAGACGTCCTTTCCGGGTCCCGCGAGGGGAAGAGGGAGGTAATAACGGGTCATTTGTAATGTGCCCGTTATTACCTCCCTCCCCATTCCCATTGAGCCCTCTGGGGGCTCAAATGGGAATGGGGAATGGTTCCTGCAAGAAGGAATTACTGGGTCCTCCTATGTCGGAATTGCAGGAACTTGGTAAAGGAGCCCGGTTTGTAGGCAGCCATGGTGCAAATAGCACCATAGCTGCCTTCAAACTCGTAATGAGGCCCATAGTAAATATGTAAATACGTAATAGTAATGCTTTTACGATTCAATACAGATGGTACCAAAAACAACTGTAAGCTGACTAGATTCACACATGGTCAAGTATCACTTGGTAAGAAAACCTTCACAACAATATGTATCATCTACCACGCAGGTGCCACAACCAATGCAGGTCACTACACTGCATATATAAAAAAGAATTGTGGATGGTTCGAATGTAATGATAGTACCATTACTCCAAAGCAGAGATTACCAGCAAATCCTGTGAATGCTTACTTAATATTTTTAAAACCAAAATTTAATACGTAATCTGTGTATGAACATAAGCAAAACATCAACTTCAAAACTATGCACAGTTAGACAACATGTTATGTTATGTTATGTAACTTTTCATTTATATAGTGCCTTATGTACCATTGGTATGGTCTGAAGGCGCTGGTAGGTTGAACGCCCTTGGGAACCAGATTTCAAGTCAGTAGGGAGAGTAGAGAGAGTCAAAGGTGCGTGTGAGCACCGGATATGTGTGCAGCTGGTGTGGCATTCGTGTAATAGCTGCTTCTTAGCGGTAGGTGTGGTGGTTGAGAGATCAGAAGTTTATGTTGGTTCTGGCAGGATTTATCCAGACTGAATGTGGCTGCGTTAGGCCTGAGGAGAATGCCTGGCTGGAGGGGTGTAACCAGCAGTGTTTACATAGAGTGATGGGGAGAATGCGGCAGATGTTGGTATGAGAACAGTTATACCGAATGGTGTCATAGCATCTCTGTGTTCTAGTTGAATGGTGGTGTAAAGAAGAGAGAAGCGTGGTGATGTGACATGATGGGTTACATGCTCTTTCAAACGTTCCATGCACTCCAAACCATTCCATGTATGTCACGCAATTCTATGTGCTCCAATCCGTTCCATGCACTCCAGTCCACTCCACGCACTCCAGTCTGCTCCACGCACTCCAGTCTGCTCCATGCACTCCAGTCTGCTCCACGCACTCCAGTCCGCTCATGTATCTAACTCGAGATTCTGCAACAAGCAAACAGATAAATAAATACCATTAAAATCAAACAAGAAATATACAGTTATAGTACGCCAACAGGTATCTCTAACTGCCCCAAAAAATCTGCAACAACCCAACAGATATATGAATAGCATAAAAGTAGAAATAAACAATTAGAATACACCAACAGGTATCTTACTGCCCCAAAAATATGCAACAAGCCAACAGATAGAAGATTGGCAAGAAACAAGAAATAAACACTAAAACAATGAAAGAAATATATTGTACCACAACATAGAAGGTTGGATTTCTTTTTCCCACAGACCCAATGATTTAAAAAACAAACACAGAAACTGAGCAAATTGCATAGTACACTGGTTTGAACTATAGTACTTCTAAAGTACTAAATATGAGGGTTGAAAAAATACAGAAATGTCTATTAAGCAATGCAATAACTCATTATGAACTACCTACACTAACATATGATCTTTTCTTTTGTCACAGAGATTGAAAAAGAATGTCTGGTCCAATTACCCATGTCATAAAAAAACTGCATACAACCACAAAAAAGTCAACCAGTAAGTATATAATAAATGGACTCACAAACACCGCTGGATAAAACACCCATTCAAGCAAACATCTAACCATACTCCACAATCCAAAATGTTTACTTCCATGGGTATCTTATGCCGCAGTCCTTGTTACAAACTCTACAATCTTAACTGCGTAGCCTAGCCAAAACTTCACATATAAACTCTACAAATGAAACAGTACACAAACGTTTGGGTTGTGGATATTTCATGGGTGTTTGATTCTATGGGTGTGTTATGCTGCGGTGGTTGCGGCCAGGGCCTAGAGTCTTGGGTGCAACGCCGAAGGCCTGTGGCCGCGGTGACCGCGGACATCGCAAACACATCAAGGGCACCTGCCACCTAAACAAATACAGCATTTGACCCATCTCTTACTCCTCCACCCTCCCCAAGCACTCCTACACACCAACACACTCCCCGAAATTGCATTCTTCCTCTGTTTTCCACTGCGCTGTCCGCAGATGTCCGTGGATCCAAGATAGTGGGTGCATCGAAACAAGGTGATGCACCTCATGCCCCACCCCAGCCAATCTTCGAACACGTTGCTTGTCCGCAGACATAACGCAAGCCCATTAACCAATCGGTGTCCTGTCCGCGGAGCGAACAGGGAAGTGTGTCCGCGGAGCAGACAGATATCACTAATTTATTTAGACCTACTGTTTGGTTGTTTTATAAAAAAATACTGGACGGATTTCCAACAAATTTACAAAAGCATGCTTTCGGGACCAAGCTGATGCTCCTGCTGCAAATTTGGTGAACATTCGTCCAGCGGTTTGAGCTGTAGTCGTGAGCAAAGTTTTTTCCCCATTCACTCTATGGGAATAAAAGAAATGTTGGGACCCCTCCTATAACTTTGCCCCCAAGACCAAACTTCACCAAACTTTGCAAGAAAATTCAGAGTGGGCCATATCCTTATTTTGCAAAGTTTGGTGAGGATTCATTCAGGGGGAGCGAAGTTATAAGCCACCCAAAAAGTGCTCTTCCTATGAGATGAGCAATTTAACCATAACTACACGGCCACTACCGTGGGCGGTGTAATATTATACAGCCATAGTAGTGGCTGAGTAGTTATGGTTAAGTTGCGGTTTCCATACAAAGAGCACCTTTTGGGAGGCTTATAACTCCGCTCCCCCTGGACGAATCCTCCCCAAACTTTGCAAAAAAAGTATACTTTTGAATTTTTTTGCAAAGTTTGGGGAGGTTTGGTCCAGGGGGCAAAAGTTATAGGGGGGGTCCCAAAACTTCTTTTTTTACCATAGACTGAATGGGGGAAGAACCTTGCGCATGCCCACAGATAAAACCGCTGGACGGATTTTCACGAACTTTGCGGCAGAAGCAGGGGCTTGGTCCCGAAAGCATGCTTTTGTAAATTTGGTGAAAATCCGTCCCGTAGTTTTCTTTAAAACGATCAAAAAGTAGGTCTAAAAAAATGTGTGATATCTATGTCTGCTCTGCTGAGACACTTCCCTGTTTGCTCCGTGGGTAGGACACCCATGTCTTCCAGATTTCATACATGTGGAAACATACATGCACTCTCTGCAGCCATGTGGCACAGGAACAAGTCCCTAATGAACGTTTCATGTATATATCCATACCTAACTGTGAATCCATTCCATTTCAGCAACTTGTACAAAATGCAAACCATGGCAGTTTATGTACTACCTGCAATTCAGATAATCGCTCCACCTTACAAATACAGACACATAGGGCCTCATTATGACCCTGGTGCTCACGGAATGAAGGGGGCCGGTACAGGACCGGTCCCCTTCATTCCGTCAGTGCCGATTACGAGGTTCCCTTTTGCTCGCTTCATGTCCACGGACACGTGACGTGTCCACCAATTGGCTGGAGTGAGGCGTGATGTGCGTCAGATTGTTCCGATGCGCCCGCCATCTTGGATCCACCGACAGCGTGGCAGTGAACAGAGGCGAAATGCAGTTTTGGGGAATGTTTTGGTGTGCAAGAGTACTTGGGGAGGTTTAGGGAAGAAGAGATGGGTGAAATACTGTACGTGTTTAGGTGGCAGGTGCAACTGATCTGTGAGCCATGCCCCCTGTGTCTGGGCTGTTCGGAATTACTGAAAATGAGTGGTGTCCTAAGGATAGTATTCCTGTCCGTGCTGTGCGTAGGCAAGTTGAAATTGTTCTAAGGACACGCGTTGTGTCAGCAAACTTTAAAATTGAGTATATGCCGCAGTTAAAAATTTTCAATCTATGGGTGACATACTGAGTTAGAAGTCACCATGGGTGTGATATGCTGTGGTGGTTGTGGCCAGGGCCTAGAGTCTTGGGTGCATGGCTGCAGGCCGTAGTCCGTAGGCCTTACACCCAAGACTCTAGGCCCTGGCCACAACCACCACAGCATATCACACCCATAGATCACACCCATAGAATCGAATATCTACCAGGTGGTTGTGGGCAGGACCTAGAGTCTTGGGTGCAATTTGAGTATATGCCGCAGTTAAAAGGTTTGATTCTATGGGTGTGATAATGAGTTATAAGCCACGATGGGTGTGATATGCTGCAGTGGTTGTGGCCAGGGCCTAGAGTCTTGGGTGCATGGCCGCAGGCCGTAGGCCGTAGGCCATATACCCAAGACTCTAGGCCCTGGCCACAACCACCGCAGCATATCACACCCATAGATACACCCATAGAATCGAATATCTATCAGGTGGTTGTGGGCAGGGCTAGAGTATTGGGTGCATGGCCGACAGCCTACGGCCTGCGGCCATGCACCCAAGACTCTAGGCCCTGGCCACAACCACCTCAGCATATCACACCAAGACTGAAGTTATAAGCACTGAAGTTATAAGTCAGCATGGGTGTGATATGGTGCAGTGGCTGTGTCCATGTCCTAGAATCTTGGGTGCATTCCCGAAGGCCAAGCACCCAAGACCAAAGTTATAAGCACTGAAGTTATGAGCCACCATGGGTTTCATATACTGTGGTGGTTGTGGGCAGGACGTAGAGTCTTGGGTGCATGACCGAAGGCCGTAAGCTGTAGGCTATACACCCAAGACTCTAAGCCCTGGCCACAACCACCGCACCATATCACAGCCATAGATCACACCTATAGATTTGAATATCTATCAAATGTTTGAAATTATACCACTGTTTGATTTGTTGAGATTCGATATATTTTTTACATGAGTTTGGTACCTGGAGGAAATATTCTTTTTCAATTTCTGTGATAAAAGAAAAGAGCATGTTATTGTATGTATTTTATAAAGATTTATTACATTGCATAATAGACATTTAGCTTTTTTTCAACCCTCATATTTGGTTTACAAACCAGTGTACTGTGCATTTTGCTCAGTTTCTGTGTTTGTTTTTCAAATCATTGGATCTGTGGGAAAAAAAATCCTTGTCGGATTAAAAAAAAACTTTTTTTGTTATGCTACAATCTATTTGTTTGTTTGCTTTCAGTGTTCACTTGTTGTTTCTGGTTAATGTTCTGTTGGCTTGTTGCAGATTTTTGAAGCAGTTAGATACCTGTTGGCGTATTCTAACTGTTTATTTTTTGTTACAATTTTGTGGTATTCATTTATCTGTTTGGTTGTTATACAATCTTGGGCCAGTTAGATACCTGTTGGCGTATTCTACCTGTTTATAGTTTTTTTAATTGAATTTTTGTTAATGTTGAAGTACAGATTAGTTATTAAATTTTTGTTTTAAGAAGATTAAATAAGCATTTGTAAGATTTGCTGGTAATCTCTGCTTTAGAGTAATGGTACTATCATTACATTCGAACCACCCACATTTCTTTTTAATATATGCAGTGTAGTGACCTGCATTGGTTGTGGCTCCTGCGTGGTAGATTATACCAATTGTTGTGAAGGTTTTCTTACCAACCGATACTTGACTGTGTGTGTATCCAGTCAGCTTGGAGTTGTTTTTGGTGCCATCTGCATTGTAGCGTAGAAGCATTAGTATTACATAGTTACTATGTGTTTGTATTAGTAAGGCGGAGCGATTATCTGAATTGCAGGTAGTACATAATCTGCCATGGTTTGCATTTTGTACAAGTTGCTGAAATGGAATGGATTCACAATTAGGTATGGATACATACACAAAGCGCTCATTAGGGATTTGTTCATGTGTCACATTGTTGCAGAGAGTGCATGTATGTTTCCACATGTATGAAATCTGGAAGATTTAATTTATAGGTATGTTTTTGTTTTCCAGTACTTGTAGTAAGTACATTAGAAATTCTTGCGGATCTTCTTGTGAGTTTACAGTGAATTTCACCATTCCAGCACAGTAGTCCAATTCTTGTCTTATTCCATGAACACTATATAGGTTGTCAGGATTATTTGTTGAGTTTCTATGAAGGACTAACATTTGCAAACACAATGGGTCTGTACTGTTTAAGTGAATGTTGTCAACAATTGGTGGCAATTGAAATAGAATATTCATTGCTACATTTGCGTAGCAATTTACACCAGTTATATTTGAAAATTTTAATGGACCAGATAGTTCTGTGTCCAAGTCATTTTTTTGGAGTATGTGTTGCTTCTTTGAAGAAGTACCTGAGTTACTTTGACTAATAGGTTCTTCTTTGGTTGTGGTAAGTGATGAAGTATTAGCTTCTTTTACTCTCTTTGGAGGATTTGCAGGCAGATCCTGTTGCATTTCAGTTTGAATTAGTTTTCTTTTAGAACGTTTTCATTTTTGCGGAACCGGATATGATTTTAGATGGGGGGGTATAGTGAACATAGTCTATTGTATTCTAAAATGCAAGGAATATCAGTGTTTACTTGCATCAAAGTTGATTAGAAATAGACCGTCAAATGTAGGTAAGCGTGATAGTGCTACATAGCTCATGCCTTCTTTAAAGACTGTGTTACCAATATCTATCAATGCTTTGTCTAGGGTAAGACCTTGGGATTTATTAATGGTGACCGCATATGCAAGAGTTAGAGAAAATTGTTCTCTGCGTACATACATGTCTTTGAAGAGAAGGAATCGAGCTGTTGAGCGCCCTATCCATTTTACTTCTGAATGTTTGTCGAAGAGAATATTGACAAACTGAATGTTGTTGTCACGTGGGTATGTTTGAAAGCCAACACAACTGTACCCAGTGCTCCATTAACTAGTCCTTGCTCCACATCAAGGTTACGATTAAGCATTACTCTACAGTTTAAGGATAATTTTAATATTTTCTCCAAACCAGCTGTGTTGGGGGTAACATTTTCTAAGGTATTAAGGGGCCGATTCATGGAACAAACGTGCGCGAAAATCCCAGCGCAAGCAGGCGCAAGGAGGCGCAGGTGTGAGAAAGCAAGCGCATGTGCATGCGTGCGATTCAAGGAAGGCACTGTGCTACTTTCCCACTGATTGTGCGCCAAATCCATGCATGGCGCACGCGGGCACACGCATCATCAAACGGCGTGCGCTTCGCGCACAGCAAAAGTGCACATAGTGCAGTGCACACAACAAAAGTGGGCGGAACAGTGGGCGTAACACGCAGAATGGGGAACAACGCCCGAAAAAGAAGGCGTAACTGGGGAAGTACTGCAGGGAACTACACGGAACGCCCACATGCAGGCGAACAACCCGTATTCATGGATTCGAATACAGGAAACCCGTGCACGGCAAAAGACGCACACAGGCGTCAACGCGTCCGCCACACGAAGGCAGGCGGAAGCGTCCCCGCGCACAGCATAAAAGCAACAAACTCGTATATACAGCTACGATGAATGCCCCATTTGTCGCAGCACTGATCGTGGGACACCGCAGGAGGAGGAGAATAGCCAGAGCACGCATTTTTTCACCACCGACAAGCCTTTCTGGGATGCCTGACGACTAGGTCTATGGCAGGTATAGGTTTCCACCCCATATCATCCTAGACCTGGTCAGGGAGTGGGAAGATGACCTAACATCCCCCACCCTCTGCTCCCAAGCATTGAGCCCCTTGAAGAAGGTGCTCAATGTCCTGCATTTTTTGGCCACTGGGTCTTTTCAGTGGACTACTGCCATAGTGGGTGGGGTCTCACAGGGCACGCAGTCACGCTGCCTACACCAGGTATTGGCAATCATGACAGCACGCCCCTCAGTCTGCAGGCACATATACATGCCTAGAACACCTGCAGAAAGGCAGGCTGTTGTCAAGGACTTTTACAGGGTGGCACACTTCCCCAAAGTGCTCGGTGCCATAGATTCACCCATGTGGCCCTACATCCACCTAGGGCCACTGAGCACATCTACTGAAACCGCAAGCACTGGCATTCCATCAACATACAGTTGGTATGCGATGCAAAGGGAATCATCACCTCTGTCTATGCAAACTACCCTGGCTCGACCCATGACAGTTTCATATACAGAATATACGCCCTGAGCCGGGCCCGGGAAGCTGGGCATCATGGCGACACATAGCTCCTATGTGAGTACAAATCCCGTGCACATGCATGCATGTCACACACACACACAAATACACAAACCCAATAATCACAACCATTATCACCTCTCCAGGGGACAGTGTCTACCCTCTGAGCAACCACATGATGATGCCAATCCGGAACCCCACCATACCACCCCAGGTAAGATACAACGCGGCCCATATTGCAACCAGGGCCATAGTGGAGCGCACATTTGGAGTGCTCAAGTCACGCTTCCGCTCCCTTGACCATTCTGGGGGGCAGCTAATCTATGCACCCCCAGTAGTGTGCAGGATCATTGTGGCAGCATGTGTCCTGCACAATGTTGCAACACGGCAGGGCATACTGGTGGACATGGTGGTGCCCCCACATCCCCAAGCACAGGCGATGCCCATGGGAGGGGATAGGGCACGTGGCGAGGAAGCCCGGTCCCAGTTTGTGGCCAGATTTTTCCCCTAAACTCCCAACCCTGCGGAGTGCACACAGGCCTGGCACATACCAAGTGACAATCGATGATGACAAAGAGACAGTCAACTGTCACAACCTTACCACCCTGAGATTGTTGCCATGGAATTGCCACCTTGTGTGCATCCCTAGCTACTTAAACACAAGCAATCCTGTGTGACCAAAAGGCACACATGCAAGTTGTGAATCACACAGACCTGCAAAACAGGCCATGACTATCACTGGTATGTCACTCAAACCCTCCCAAACCACAACATGACATGGCAAGCAATAGCCATACACCAACACAGTACCAATAAGGTACACATTGCCATGTGAAAAATGTAAATGGGCATCAGACAATGATGCCTGACATGGAATCAGATGAAATGACTGACCAACAACCTCCCACCCTAAATAAGTCATACCCAAATGCATTCCAAAAGTCGTATTTGAAACATAACAATGAATGCCTGTCCACATGCACAATGTGCATTGCATAATCAACACTGCAGCTACTGTGTGCCATGTCCACCTTCTGCAACACACTGCTCAGCGCACAGCACAGTGAACAGCCATTGTGTGTGATGCACACCCTGAGCATCACATCTAAGTGACAAACTACATACAATAACAAAATTAGGCATGTACAGGAGCCACAAATGGTCATAGAACATTCGCTGCAGGGACACAGTGGGCACCAGAAGGCAAACAGAGTGTACACGTGGACATGTAAGGGTGGTTGTACATGTAGTGGATCATAATGCGAGTGTGTGGGTCAGTAGGGACATGCACTCAACATATGCATGTGAAATCAAGTGACCATCACTGTCCTCTACACATCACATGTGAACATTCACCATGTGTATACCCCAGCATGTCAAACCACAACTATACCCTCACACCTGAAAGTGGCACACAACACATGAACAGGCATTGATGAGCAGAATACATCATGTACATAGTAAAGCACAATTACAATTTCAGGGTGCCCATCAAAGTGCAGGGCAAGGCAACTATCAACAACAAAACACCTCCCCCTCCCTCACAAATCACCACGACCCACTGAACAACTGCATCTGGGTTATTCATCCGACATCCTTGAATTCTACCTGGCCACAGGATCACCCTTCCCCTTTGTCACCATCTCCCACCTTGTGTGTAAAAAGTTGCCAGCACTCTCAGAGTCCACCTAGATTTGCAAAAGCACAAAATCCAAGAGAACTCAAACCAGGACAACACAGAAGCCAAGCAAATTCCCTGCAGGTTTCAAGTAGCAGTACACCACAAAGGCCAAGTACTACCACAATGACGTTAACAACCAAGGTAGCACAGTAAAACAATGTCACAACAGGATCTAAACCATGTGTGGTACATAAAATATAATGATGCAACACAAACGGATGTCTACTGTCACAGCTCCCGTGTACAGGCGCAGGAGTGGCACAACACAGCCACCCCCACCGTGGTCTGGGTGCCTGCAAGATCTAACTCACACAGGCCTTTGAGACCCTGGCGGGGAAGGTAGGGTCCGGGATATGCAGTCAGCACAGGCATTGGCATACTGGATAACCGGAATGAGGGGCAGGAGAGGGGAGTAGGATTGACACGGGAAAGTAGGGAATGCACCAAAATGTAATACACACATTAACACATAAACAAATAGACCAAACCTGTTCATATGCACATAGCAGCAAATTACTCAAATGGAAGTCAAAGATAAACTTATCTCTGGGGTGAGTGCTGACCTCCTGCCTGCGCACTCTCCGGTCCGGTAACAGGAGCAGTTCAATGCTGCAAAGAGAACCACAGTTAATAATCTGTGCTTGCCCAAAACACACAAACACACCACCAAATATGCCCCAAAGTAACAAAATACTCTACAAACAAACAATCTTGTGTGGATGATTCATACCCATACGTAACATTACCCCTCTGATGGTTCATACACAGTCAATGCATTAAGTCAGGCACCGGTGGGTGCGTGGCAAATGGAACAGCAATGTGTCACGATTCACACAACATGCAATGTTCCCTGAGTAAGCAGACAGACGCATATAGCAAGGTCTGACTTCAGAACAAGTCCTGTACCACCATGACCAAAATAAAGTAGCCAGTGCATGTATCAAATTCTACTTGGAAATGAAATGCACTGCACCCGAGTCTGTCCCTTGCTGTCTGTCCCTGTGAGCTGCTTCATTCCATGTCTTGCAACGCTACATGGCTAATACAAGTGCCTCAATGGACCATGGTGGAACAGAGGGTATATGCCACTGCCCATGCAGGTGCCCCAGACAACTTTCCCATCAACTAGCCATCAGTCCACCAACACATCTGAGCTGTATTGTGCGCTTCAACACCAATATTTGTCCAAGCTCACCGTCAGTGCTGCTACTAAGCATGCATGTTCAACTGGCCAGGTGGAAGCTTTGCTGTGTTGTGACCCCCCTGTGCTGCTCACCTTGCCTGGAGTCCCTTGAAACACGTCATTGTTTATTGGATGTATGATCGCAATACCTGTGCCTCTGCTTGCGCACACATGCGCATGTCGGCACCACCAAACGTGTCCAGATTCCAGATGTCCAATGGCCCATATCTGCTGGCAAAGGTGGTCTTGAGGCTCATCCCCCTGCAGAAAGTCCAGAAAACACATGATTAATGCTTAATATTCATCTGTGTGTGTCTCTTCAGGCATTACATAAGTGGACCATGTCAGAGACGTACATCAGAAATCACACCATCAGTCCATCTTTCACAGCAACACTGTGGAACACATTATCTACGGCATGATTTTCAACAAGCACATGTTCATTAAAGATAAGAAACATACTACACAATGCATAGCAATGAATGTACACATGAATCATTAAACATCCCATCTAGCAAAAGAAGAACAGTGGTCAATTACACCCCAATCATCCCCACTAGGGGTGTTAACACAAGTTACACAGCAGCAGACATGCCACAGATATGACAGTCCATTGCCCTGGTGTAATAGGCTGTTACACCAAACCATCCTTGCGAGCCCATGGATAAGGGAAGCAGGAGTGGCATATGTGAGTCAAGGACCCCAAGCAGCAAACACATACACAAGACAAGCTTGAAGGGCGCAGCTGGAATAGACAAAGGATGCTTTCAAAAGCCACAAAGCACCACACCGTCACATGAAAGCACAATAGACTAGCAATTTTAAACTATATTAACTAATTACACTAACTATGAAAAACCTACTTTACCTATTTAAACTAACTATCAAACAGAAACTTAA
Source organism: Ambystoma mexicanum (assembly GCF_040938575.1). Lineage (NCBI taxonomy): Eukaryota > Metazoa > Chordata > Amphibia > Caudata > Ambystomatidae > Ambystoma > Ambystoma mexicanum. The sequence continues at coordinate 1,556,814,876 of NC_090929.1, read as the reverse complement.
CTAACTAAACTAAAAGAAAAATCAAAAATGGCCACATATGACCCGGGGGGGAGGCACCCACGAGGGGGGAGGTACAGGGTGCTGCTCAACACCCACATGCGATGATGCTGAGGAAAAGAAAAAGCCTCCATGGGCTCAACACCTGCACAGCCCGACCTATGTGGGAGATAGATGGTCGTCCGAGTCTGGCTCTTCCTGTAAAGGAGGACGTGGCACAGGAGCATGACCACGCCTTGCCGCAGCTTGTCCCTCGTCGGCAGCAGGTCTGCCAGACGGGTGAGCCTGGTTCTGTGTGGCAGTAACATGTAGGTCTGCATGCAGAACCTCCCGTGATACACGTGCTTCTTCTTGCAAGGTAGCACGTGTAACACGGAGTTCCTCCTGCAAGACCTGGCTGGACAACCGCTGCACCACTCGGCAAGCATGTAGCTCAGCCGAGACGGTACTCTCAAGCTGGTCAAACCTCTCCTCTGCCCGCTCCCTCTGGGACATCAGAAGGACACCCAGAGTGGATCTGAGGGAAGCATGCTCCTCCCTCAGGGCCTTCATGTGTGCCTCTGCGTGAGCAGCAATTGCTTGACGCAGAGACGACATTTCAGCCTGGCGTGCCCTGTCTGAGGCCACCATGCCCAGCCTGGACCGTGCCGGCTGCTACTGGAGAAGCACCTGCCTAGCAGGGGGGAGCACAGATTGGGCCACACGCTCCATCCTCTCAGCGATGTTCTCCATTGCTGCCCCCTGCCGTTCAGAATTGGCAGTCATGTCTTGCTCCCACTCAGTATACTGTGGTTGCGCGCGGCGACCATGTTGCTGGTCTTGACCCCTGCGGGACCCAAGGAACGTGTGTCCTCGTTGTGTTGGCACCGCCCGCGGCTGTACGACTACATACCCCCGTTGACGTGATGTCCCAGGCACATCAGTGACTGGTGTGGAGGGTGACCCTGCATCCCGATCCACCACGGGTGGAGGTTCCAAGACTGTCTGACCCCTCAGTGCAGGTGTCGCGGACAGAGGAGTGTCCACATCAGAATCACTCACCCCTGACATATGGACCTGATGCTCATCCAACTCGACATGGTTGTCAGAGTGTTCTTCAGTGCTGGACTCATAGGCAGCCAGAGACAAGATGGACTGTAGCACTTAGGGGTTTTCGTGGCCTACCACCCCACTACCCCGACTTGTGCTGGGTTGATGTAGTGATAACAACCCTGTGCCTGGCATGACAACACCCTCCTCCGGCTCCATTGCATCACCATCTGAAAAATAGAAAGAAAAAAGGTTACTACACATGTTCGAAGCACACGACACACACACACCGACAACGAACACATCAGTCAGACATGTGACACACAAAATAGAACCTGACATGCATGCTGGGTCAACTTGGAATTGCTTCTGTGATCAGACCTGTTGAAAGGTGGCAGTCTGCATTGAAGTGGGTCTATGCAGTGCAGCAAATATGTATGTTACTCACTACCTACATGTACAAGGAGTCCATGGTGTGTGTCAGAAAATGTGAAGGCAGTGCAAGGTCAACTTCAGGCATCACGTGCAATGTGCATTCAATGGGTAGCATATCCACAAGCAAAGCACCCCTCCACCCAAGTGCAAAAGCAGGGATGCCTTGCATGGTATCAAAAGGCTGACCATAGACCTGTGTATTGACAGACAGTGTTGACTAGCATCAACAGCTTCATGTGAGTCAAGTGACAACACTGCAAATGATGATGGGACAGTAAGCAGGACACATGATGAAACCTCTGGAGTCCACCCACGTGTGAAGAAGACACTACACCAGTTGGACAGAGTCATTGGCCATTAAACAGGCTGAGGCCTGTGACCCTCACAGATTGTCAGACCCTAAACATGTGTGCAATGCAGTACTGAGCCACAGTTGACACGGGAAGGCAGATGAAATGCCATGCAATTTAGGTCATCATGGACTTGTGTAACAGTGATCATCCAGTCATGGACACTTATGGGCATGCGTGGAATGCACATGGAGCATGAATGGGCACTCATGTCCCTGCGGGGCATCTGGCCTCTGCACAGTCCAAGTGAGACACCCTGCATCAAGTACTAAGGATGTACCACAATGGATATGTCTGGCAGATTGGCCGCTGGATGTTAGAATGTACACAGGAGGCATGACCAGGGAAGTAACCAACGGCAATATTGTAGCAGACCAGTGCTAAAATGGAATTGGGGTGCATAGCAGGGGGTTGAGGGGCAAGGGAGCATGCCTACATTGGCTACCCCCTTGCAGGCAGAGGACACATGCACGTCAGTCATGCTATGCATAGTTCCTAGGCTGAGAGGAAGCTCACCCCACGCTACATGCAGAAGTGCCAGTGAGCTGGAACATGGACCGGAGGGGCATACTGGTAACCACCATGTGACTACGGTGCAAAAGTGGTGATGTGGACAGTCTCTGTCTGCTCCACATGTCCACCATCCAGCAGAGAAGACATGCATCAGGGATGCATTACATTACTCACACATCATAACCATGTACACGTGACATGTAGTGGCAGTCATACACAACACATCACACAAGTAAAACACACACGTCCTCGACAAACACGCATCAACACTCACCAGACTGGGCATCAAAGTCTGGCATCTCTCCCACTCCTTCGACCAATTCAGATGGTATGAACTCCGCAACAAGTGACTCATGCGGAGTGAAGTCTTCCTCCTCCGGTGCAGGCCCACCGCCTGTCACCAGAATCACGTTGTCATTTGAGGCACGCTTAGCCTTAGTGCTGCGTTTGAGGTCATTCCAACGCTTTTTGCACTCTTGCGCCGTGCGCACCTCATGGCCGAATGCACTCACATGTTCTGCAACTTGCTTCCAGTGGGTATCACGGTGGGCAGCCGTAGTCTGACAATTAGCACCCACAAGCATGTCACAGCTGTGTTTCCGCACGTAGCCCACGATGAAGTCCAGTTCCTGGTTGCAGAAAGGCTTCTTCCTCGACGTGCAGGAGGTCGTGGCTTTGTGTGGGGTCCCATCCTGTGCTGCAGGTGCAACCTTCCTCCACTTGGATTGTGGCGCAGACCCTGGCTGGCTGATGCCGCCCTGATCAGTATGGCCAGTGGGACTGGTGGATTGAGCCAAGGGAGTGGCAGGTGGAGGGACGACCAAAGGGTTGACTTGTGTCAGTGGCAGCTGGGTGCCCTCTAATGGACCCTGCGCATCAACATCTGCTGTGGCAGGGTCATTGACCGCAACAGTCCTGGTTGGCAGACTCACAACCGGGGTGTTGTTGGCTGCATCTGCCCCTGCACTTGCCAACACCCAGCTGTTCGGGGCAGCAGATGACATTACTGCCCCAGGGACACATGTCTTGGTCAGGGCAGCCCTGCGTGCCCCTACGGTTTCCCTCCAGTCCTGTTGGAAATCTTCTAAGGGCTCTTCAATCGCCAATGCAGCCTGCGCTGGCAGACCCTGAGCCTGGGTGGTGGTGTCCACAGCTGCACCTGCAGCTACCACTACCCTTGGACCGTGGCAGTCGATGAAACGAACTGCCGGGTCACATGGGTGCCAGTGCCAGATGCAGAAGCTGCATCTCCCGGAACCACACTGGGTGGTGGCATGACTGCACCGACACATGGCACAACCTCGTGCTCAAGTGGCACCCCCTGCCTCTTCCCCCTCTGCGGCCAGCCTGGACACACTGGAGTCTCCCGACTCCCGGCCACCCCGGCCACATCCCTGACCACGCCCGCCACGAGGAGTACGCCCAGCTGAGGCGCCCCTCACCTTTGGTGGCCTCCCAACCATGGCACAGATGGAGTAGTGCCGGCACAGATGGAGTAGTGCCAATGGGAGGTGTACACCACAATTGACCTGGGCAATTGGGGTGCACGGGGTGGGATGCAAGATGTTAACAGCCCCCCTGCACCTGCAAGGCTGTATGTGACCCCGGTGATGTAGTGACAGGTCACGCTACGCTCAGGCACCCCAAAACTGCAGTAAAACCGTGCACGCAACCCTGCAGCCTATGTGCGTGGAATCAACCTCCCGCAGTACGCAGTGGCACCCAGTAACACAAAAAACGCGTATGCATGGGACACGCAGGCTACTATGACCTCGAAAACGGGTGCGATACACAGGGTCACCCGCAGTGGGAAAAATAGCGTGCGCGACTCACCGTCTGACTAGCGTGATAATGAAAAACACGCATAGCCAATACCCCCGCCAAAAGCAGAGATACGTCCTCGATCGCTGTGAACATGTGATGGCGCGCGAAACAACACGAGGCAGCTACACACGTCGGTCTCCACGAAAGGCACGTACAGCGAACTGCTGGCCCCACTCACCTTTAACCCGTGCTGAGGGAAACACCCACGCGCGTCACGTCACTTACGTGCGTAGGCCCTTTCCTCGGATTACACTCATTCACATGCATATGTGCAGTTTTTTCATGTGCGCTGAATCACTATGCCCACGTCACGAGGGAAACGCCCACGCGCGTAACGTCAGAGAAGCGCTTACGCGCTAAGGGCCTTCGGTCCAATGAAAACGCATACGTGTGCTGACACACTTATGCACTAAGGGCCTTTCCTCCAATTACACGCTGACGTGCAATTTTTTCACGTGCCAAATCACTCCGTATCAAGCTGGCCACGCGAAAACACACGGAAGACCACGCTCCTGCCCAGAAGGCCGAATTACTGCCCCCCAGAACCCCGAGCACGCTCCCATCTGCAATCTGCTGCTGCCTGACTGCCTGCTGCCCACGTGCCCTGCCATTTGCTGCTTGCACATCAGCCAGGGGTGCAGTTGCTGTGACCACTCCTGCTGGAACCGAAGACTCCCGACTGGGATACCATCGCTCCACAGCCCAGCCCCAGGACCCAGTTGCCCACCCACTCCTGCCTCTGGGGTTGCCATGTCCAGCACAACACCATCTGGCAGCACTGGCAACCCCCACCAGCCAGAGAGGCAGAGGGCTACCAGCTTCAGTGCCAGGGAAGTTGGTGTCCTGGTGGACAAGTCCTGGGGCAGTATGATGCCCTCTTTGGAAGTTCGCGCGCCGACAATGAAGGACTGACCAGGATCTGGATGGACATCGTGACTGCCATCAACGCAGAGGGTGTGGCAGTCCGCGACTTACATCATGTCAAGAAGCGCTGGGAAGACTTCAGGTCCAGGACCCTCAACAAGGCCCGGTGCCTCGTGAAGGCAGCGGATGCCGAGGGGCGCTGGGGCCAGCTGTCCGACCACCAAATGATGGCCCTGGAAAGCATATGCTCAGCGCTCTAAATCCAGATCTTTGAGAGGCAGACCCGTCTGGAGTCGAGCGGTAAGTGTACATGCAGGGTGATTGGACGCTGTGCATGTCGTGATGTGCCAGTAGTGTGCAGGTTACACATATGTTTTTGTAGGGCCATGTAGGGATGTGTATGAACATGGGCTTGAGGCTGCCACATGTATGTCCTCTCAGGTGTGAGACACATTGATGGTGTATGTGTTGGTAAGCATGCTGGACAAATGCAGGTGTGGGAGCACACATGTTTGAATTTCTGTGTATGTACATTGGCATGGTTGTGGCATGGATGGTGGTTCCTAATGCATGTATCTGCACTGTGTACATGTACATGTGTGTGAATTTGACAAGTGTGCAACTGTGATGCAACATGGATGCATGTGACACTGATATGTAGAAGGATGAATGGCAGATCTGACATGTATGGCGATGTCATCACTGCAACAGTTGGAGGAGATGTAGACATGCATGTAAGTGTGATGGCGTGTGTGCATGTCTACTGCACTCCCTGTGTTTCATGTGATGTCTGGCTCACCTTTGGATGCTCATGCTGTTGTATGTGTATGGATGGTGCTGGCTGTTGTGATATGGCTGTGGAATTGCTCATGTGTGTGAGTTGAAATGACATATGTGTTGGGGATTGTGATGCCATGTCTGAAGTTTGACACTGCCACTCATGTGCAACTGTCATGTGTGTATCAGTCCATTGTACAGTGCCCTGATGCCTGTGTCCTATCTCTCCCTGTCTGCAGCGTCAACTGATGAAGAGGGCGGAGAGGGTGCTGTGGAGCACAGCGGCAGGGATCGCACCGCCAGCTGGAGAAACAAGGCCTGGCTCCCCTCCCAGGTTGTCATCTCATCAGGGAGTGAGGAGTCCGGTGCCGCATCCCAGGCCGCAGCTGCCGAGGGTAGGTCCAAGAGGCGGAGGTCAGAGTTGGACTCCTTGGCAGCAGAAGGGGCAGCTGAGACCCCACAGGGTCCAACAGAGGAAGATGGCACGGAGTCATCCAGGTTGGTGGGGGGTTTGGTGGAGGAGCAGGCCGTGCAAGGGACAGACACGGGGTCTGGAGGTGGGGATTCCACTGGTGCTAGTGGTGCAGTGCAGGGACAGGAGGCAGCACAGGCCACCGCGGAAGTGCTTGTGTGTAATCCTGTCCCCAATCCTGTGACTGCATCATCCTGCACCAGCAGGGATGCCTACATCCAGACCCGTTTTCAGGGAGGGGATCCACTTACAACAACTGGCCTTCCTGTCCCTGCAGACGTGGCTATCCGGGACCGGGTTGAGCCTGTCCTGAGTCGGATGGCGTTGCGTCAACGGGGCATGCGAGGTGACCTGCAGTGTTTTCATGAGGACACTGCACGGCATCTCGAATGCCTCGTTGACCGCGTTGACCTACTGGGATGGGTCACCAGTGCCGGATTCCTCCGTTTGCTGGACTTTGTTCCGACCCCCTCCTCACCTGAACCCCCTCTGCACCAGTCGTCCTCCATGCCATCTTCCCACCCATGTATCACCTGGGTACCCTGTGGAGCTGCCTCTGACCCTGCGGCCAGGCTGGTGGAGGACACATCCCTGCCACAGTCTGGAGTTGGACGTCCAGCAGGGGTGGCCACCTCAACAACTGCACCCCAGCCGGAGGAGGATGTGCAGGCAGTAAGAGCCAGGGCTCAGGCAGAGGCACAGCAGCAGCAGCAACAAGGTGGGAGCCATGATGGCTCAGGGCCTTCAACATCGTAGGGGCAGGCATCGGCCAGAGGGCAGGAGGACCCAGGACTTGAAGTGTCTTCCATGTGGCAGCGGCTAGGCCATGCTATAGATGCAGAGCGGCAGCGGGCAGAAGAGGCACGGCTCACAATGGTCAGGGCGGAGAACTCCATGCGTAGGGCTCTGAGGCGGGCCGAGTGCCTCGAGGCAATTCGCAGGAACCTGGAGGTCCACATGCCATTGTCCCGGCGAACCCTCGGGGCCATGGAAGAGGACCGCCTCCGTGACATCGAGCAGGAGTTTGATGATGCCCTGGCCCGGTAAATCGGGAAGTGAGCCGTCGGACTAGCCCGCTGCCATTGTAAATAGTTTTTAGAGTTAGGTTTCCTTTTCCTTTTCCTTTTATTTGTGGTCAATGGACAATGCCACACACATTTGTATATAGTTTTATTTTTGTGTAGTTTCTTAGGTAGGTTTCGTTTGTTTGGTTGGGCTCATGGACCCTTTACATAGTTGGACAATGGATTGATTTGATTTATTTTTTGGATTTTGCACATGGATTCATGGATTTTTCTTTTGGACAATGGATTGTGAATAGTTTGATCATGGAATAATTAGAATATTTTTTTTCATTATGGACATGGAGTAATGGATTTTTTTTTTGGGACAATGTATTGTAAATAGTTGGACTATGGAATAATTCGAATTTTTTTTTTCATTATGAACATGAAGCAATGGATTTTTTTTTACCTTTCCTTTGGATTTGTGTTGGTGGAGGGAGAGTTTGGACTGTTTTTCTTTCACATTTTTTTGGATTGGTTATCATTTTCATTCACTCATCTTTTGCACATGATTTTCATTTCAGGTTTGCTATTTTTGTATGATTTCATTTCATTTATTTATTTTTGTACATAATACATATTCATATTTTATTTGCATGTGTGGGATTCGCTCATTGGGTTGATGCATTTGAAAATGTGTGTTTACACAATCAATGCCAACCAGTGTATCTGTGTGATGGACATGTGTTGATGTACATAGTTGACTTTTGGTTTGTGTCTTGAGATAGGCATGTCAGTGTGGGGTGGATTGGGAAATCATTGCGTCTCAAGAATGGGGTGGCGTGATGTGGTGTTTTGGTGTAGAAGTGACCCATGATTGTGCTTCTTTATTTTGTGTAGGGGGGACAAGAGTGGGGGCCTGCTGGCAGGTGCCCCTTACTGCTGGGGGGTGGGGGTGTAGGGGGACATGAGTGGGGGCCTGCTGGCAGGTGCCTCTCACTGCTGGGGGGTGAGGGTGCTGGGGGACATGAGTGGGACATGAGTGGGGGCCTGCTGGCAGGTGCCCCTCACTGCTGGGGGGTGGGGGTGCAGGGGGACATGAGTGGGGGCCTGCTGGCAGATGCCCCTCACTGCTGGGGGGTGGGGGGCAGGGGGACATGAGTTGGTGATCACTAGTGTAAGGTGACATGTGTGCTGGCTGGGGTGCATGCCCAGGTGTGCAGGGTAGTCCCCTCTGTTGTGGGTTTCCTGCAGGGGCCATGGATGGGGTGGAGGGCACACCTGGGAGGACCCACACTGCCAATTCACATGTGGGACTCCCCATGCACCGCAATAGATACACGTACCTGCACTGACAGCGAATTCGCGTGTGAAACTTCCCGCGAACCCCAGTAATGCACGTACCCCACTCGCACAGGGCCAATCGCGTGTGAAACTTCCCGCGAACCCCAGTAATACATGTACCCCACTCGCACAGGGCCAATCGCGTGTGAAACTTCCCCAGAATCCCAGTAATACACGTACCCCACTTGCACAGGGCCAATCGCGTGTGAAACTTTCCGCGAACCCCAGTAATACATGTACCCCACTCGCACAGGGCCAATCGCGTGTGAAACTTCCCGCGAACCCCAGTAATACAGGTACCCCACTCGCACAGGGCCAATCGCGTGTGAAACTTCCTGCGAACCCCAGTAATACACGTACCCCACTCGCACAGGGCCAATCGCGTGTGAAACTTCCCGCAAACCCCAGTAATACACGTACTCTACTCGCACAGGGCCAATCGCGTGTGAAACTTCCCGCGAACCCCAGTAATACACGTACCCCACTCGCACAGGGCCAATCGCGTGTGAAACTTCCCGCGAATCCCAGTAATACACGTACCCCACTCGCATAGGCCCTTTCGCGTGTGAAACTTCCCGCAAACCCCAGTAATACATGCAGCCCACTCGCACAGGGCCAATCGCGTGTGAAACTTCCTGCGAACCCCAGTATTACATGTACCCCACTCACACAGGGCCAATGGCATGTGAAACGTCCCGCGCACCCCAGTAATACATGTTCCTCACTTGCCGTGTGCTGTGTGGCGGCCATGTATACTGGTACAGGGTTAGCGCAGAGCTTTGCGCTGGATTGGGGATTTTGATGGCTTTTCCCTGCGCAAAGGGGCGTTCTTGGGGGCGTAACTGGCACTGCTGCAGGGTTGCTACGCCACTGTGCGTCACGGCTGGTTTTGATAGCTAAAATCCATGAATACGCTGTGCGCGGAAAAGGATTTTAGCGCACGCGGCTGGCACAGAGATTCGCATGCACACACTGTGCGCCAGCCGCGTGCGCCACTTGTGCGCTAAATTCTATGAATTACCCCCTTAGTCTTGTTGTGGCTTGTTGACACATGGGTGGTGTCATATCATGTATGTCCAGTTTTTCTGTGGAGCAAATTTCAATTATTGGTTGCATTTCTTTTTTCAACATTGTTTCATTGAATTTGGAATAGCTTGCAAGAGTTGGCATTAAGGACATACAATTGACATTTTTGTGCGCTAATTGTTCCATAACATCAGTAGCACATGAGTTAATGCCATAAAGTGCATGGATGTGCCGGGTTTTTAATATTGCTTGTACCTCTTGCAATATGAGGTGAATCAAAGCCAACATTAGGTTGGAGACCATGCTCACTTCATCTATTAGTAGCATTTTAATTTGTTTCAATACTCTGCGTAGTTCCATTGCAGCTTCTGTAGAAAGTTTGTAATAGTCTGATTTGTTTTGGTGTTCTACTGGAAGGAGTAGTAATCGGTGTAAAGTGACACCACCTATGTTGTAGGCAGCTAAACCTGTGGGGGACAGTTACAGCAGCTGACAGTTTGTTGTTTGTTAATTGTTGAAGGAAGTTGCTGATGATTTTGATTAAGAATGTTTTGCCTGAGCCAGCTTCACCACTAACGTATAGCAGAATAGGTTTGTAATTTTGGCAGGTACATTCTTTATTTTCGTGCTGTACACCATGTGCAATTTCTTTTGTTACTTCTTCAAAAATGGTGTGCTGGTCTTTGTTAAGTTTTGATTGTAGTATAGTTATGTCTTCTGTATCTTCTTCATAGTGACACATGGTGTTTTCTACTTCTGTCATAGCTAATTCTGCCTCATTTGCTATTAGTGGCTGCCCCAGTGGTTCTTGGCTTCCTGTTGCAGAAGGTTGACTACTGTCGGGAGTGTCCTTATCTAGTTGGGCCTGGAGTTCTTCTTCGTGTTGCTGTTCATTGTGCAACATTGTTTTGTACTGCAAAAAGTTCACATCGATGATAGTGCTTTCATTTGCTTAGAAAGCGTCTTCATAGCAGTCATATTATCTCATCTTCTTTTCTCCATGGTTTAAAAAGTTGTAGCAGCGACATGTTATATAGTTCTTTCTGTTGAGGAGTTTTTAATGACAATTTGATATGATTAATTAAGCTTTGTTTGGTAAGTTTCACTAAGCTGCCTTCACAATCTGTCACTCTATATCTACTTTTTTTATCAGGTTTTATATTATTTTTGTATGCAAAGTTTTGGGCTTTGTGGTAAAGACACATGGGGCCTCATTACGAGGTTGGAGGTAAGGGATTACCGGCACCGGTAAGGGTGCCGGTGCCGGTAATCCCTTGCCTCCATATTCCGAGGACCCTTAGCGGGTCCCGCTATGGGCGCCTGGTTTTACCAGGTGCCCTTAGAGGGAGCCGCTAAGGGACCAGGGAGCTAATAACTGGCCCGCTATTAGCGGGCCTGTTATTAGCTCCATCCCCATTCCCATTGAGCCCTATGGTTGGAATGATCCGGTAAATCCCTATTTCGAGAACCCGGACCCGGAATGCGGTACGGGGGTAGCCATGGTGCATGCTAAATAAGACACAAAGGGCCTCATTACAAGTAGCCCGGTAAAAGCGGGTTCATTACCGGAATGAGCGGGTCCGTGCTTGTATCAACCCGCTAATAGCGGGTGATTACGAGTGTGCGAGCATGCGCGTTCCCCCATGCCGGTAGTAGCAATACCGCCATGCTGCTAAAGGGCCTCCAGCTCCCCTATACCGGCATCGCGGGACCCGCCCATAGCAGTACTGCCTCATACCAACCCAGGGGATAAAGACACGGTAATACCGGCATGGTAATACTGTGTTTGCAAAAAACGGACCCGGAAATTATGTCATCGCGCAGGAACGGGAAATGGGCCGGCGGCCATCTTTAAAAACACAATCCATTGCCATCCTCCCCAACCACCAGTCCTTTTGTGTTGTGCTGTGGCAGAAAAGAACCAGGATGTCCAAGACAACCAGGAAGGCGACCCCCAGGAAGCGCAAACAGCGTTTTTCAGACGCTGAGCTTAGTATGCTCGCTGACACCATGGCCCAGCTAGCGGACACCATCAGGAGCACTGACATCAAGCATGCGGCCCAGACCAAAAAGAAGGAAGTCTGGCAGGAGGTCGCACAGAGGGTGTCGGCAGTGGGAACCACCCCAAGGTGTGTGCACAACTGTTGCAAGCGGTGGGATGACCTTCGCCTCACGGTGAGGAAGATCCTGGCAGAGAACAGGAGGGCCGCCATGGCGACACTCACCAGTGAAGTTGACGCCATGGGAGGAGACAGCCAGTACCTTTATAGATCCCGAGTCCATAGAGGGAATTGGAGACCAGGAGATGGGCGCCGCATCATCCACAGAAGAAGGTGAGTTTCCCATCACATCCCTGTAGGTTAAACCATGATGTAGCACAAGTGACGTGGAAGTGAGACTAGGCAAGGCAATGCATGTCCGAGGCCCACATCAACATATCCAGTCAAGCATGTGTGCCACACCCTGCTACACACAAATGCATGCTGAGTGCCAATCCCAATCCCAACACAAGTGCAACATGACTCAACCGTGCCCATGTAACTCACCACAGAGACACCATACCAATGCCATGCCACCAGCCATGCATTTATTGCCCACATGCCCCCTCAGAACACCAAATGCCACACCCCTGTAATAATTTGATGCATGAATATATGAACATATCACAGCGCAATAGATTATCGCTGCCATGTGACACCATCACTGATGACCTGCATCTCTTCTATCCCCAGGCACCGATGAGGAAGATGGCAGGCAGGACAGGGGTGCAAGTGCATCCACTTCACGTCAAGGGACCAGGGCAACCACCACCGCCACCCCCCAGCCCAATAAACTGTCCAGAGCAACAGGCAGTGTGCCACACCGGGCAGAAACACAGCAGGAAACACCTGCAGCCAGAGTCCAGAGCAGCCACCCACAACAGTGGGAGGTGTTTCCATTCCCGCTACGCCAACCACTGTGGACGTTGTGGATGCTAAGGTGGAGAATGAGGGTGACACAGTCATGTCAGCCACACCCACCCCAAGCCCCATTACTAGCCCCTCCCCCCCTACAGAGGCCGCGAGCATCGACGATCCCTGCCTCCACGAATCGGACCTTGGAGAGTCAGAAATATGCCTCTTTGAGGAGGACTGTGCCCTGCACTTGGGCCCCACGCAAGTGCCATCCACCACCCTGCCTACCAACACCCTGCCTACCACCACCCTGCCTACCACCACCCCAGCCACCAGCACTCCTGCATCCAACAACTCCTTCGAAGCTCGCCTGTCAAGGGTTGAGGCACGACAGGAGTCAATGCTTGAACTAATGCGGCAACAAATAGTCGATAGTAATGACTCCATGAGGGCCATTGCCACAGCCATCACTGCCAACACTGCTGCTGTTGAGGCATCCACAACTGCCATGAGGGAGTATCTGGGGGCACTTACCCAAAGCCCTGCTTGCAAACCTGCCTCAAATGCAGCACCCACACCTTGGGGCAGGCATGGGACCGGCCACCGACACCTCCACTGCCACAACCCCTTCGACCTCAGCCCAATCAAGCCCCGTGCGGATGACGCGGAGGAGTGCACGGCGCTTGGACATGGCACCCCCGGATCCCAAAATAGGAAAGAAGTAGAGTGGGCAGACAATGCCATTGGACAAATGGACGTTGGTCAAGGGAACAGTGTTTGGTGTAAATATGCGGACATTTGGGGTTTGTAGGGTGGGTGAGGACAATGCCATTGGACAAATGGACGTTGGTCAATGGAACAGTGTTTGGTTGGGTACAGTGTCCACATGTCCCTGTACGTGTACAAAATAGTCACCTAGATGCAATGTATACTGTAATGAGGTGTGGTACACTGGATGGGGTTAAATAGATGATGCAGGGTGTAATCATGCATGCTGAGGCAGATGTGCTGTGGTAGTGCGACAATCTTTAGCCTCCAATTAATGCTGTATATTCTTTACTATGCATGGTCACACTAGCCGCATTGCTACAGTTGCCATCCTATTCAGTCACGCATTGCTTGCTATCACCATGGTGGCCTGGTTGTGCCTCTTACTTGTTGTCATCCATATGCATTATTTGTGATATATGGCCCAGTGATGTGTCATGTTCCGTTTGGCTGGTTCAGGTGAGGAGTGTTTAGCTCTGCACGCATTCTCCACTCACTGGCTATTGCCACCCAGGTGCAATATTCCCCCCTTTCCCACCCTGGTGAACTATCCCCCCACTTTCCCACCCAGGTGCAGTAGGCCCCCCCTTCTGCATCTGCACACACCAGTACCCCACAGCACGGCCATGGGACAGTTGTGCAACTCACCAAGCAGCCAGGCATGTGGTCCAGCATGTCGCTCCATGTGACGGGGTAGCGTGGAGTTGCGCAGTACCATGGCATCATGTATGGATCCAGGAAATCGGGCACAGCAATGGGTGATGATCTTGCTGGAGTCACATACCATTTGCAAATTGATGGAGTGGTATTGCTTGCGATTGCGGTACACCGCCTCTATGGCATGGGGGACTACCAATTCCACATGGGTGCAGTCGATGGCACCAACACAATTGGGCATTCCTGCCAGTGCATGGAAGCCTACTTTGGTTTCGGCTAACTCCTGGGCAGTCCGTGGTAGGGATATGTTGGTGCTTGCGTGCTTCAGGAGGGCATCCAGCACTTGGTTCAGCATGCGTGAAAATAGTGGTTGTGAAATGCCATGCAGCTGGCCCACTGTGTGTTGGTAGGTGCCTGTGGTCAGGAAGTTAGCACAGACACCACCTTTAGTGGTGGGGGGATGGCAGTGCGTATTTCTATGTGGCTGGCAATGTCGTTCTGTATCATGTCCACTATGGTGGTGATGGTGTCACGGTCCAACCGGCACAGGGTGTGGATCTGCTCAGGGGTTAAGTTGAATGAGCTGGGTCTGGTGTGAGGGATTGGTGGTTGCCTACGAGGCACTGGTGGCTGTGCTGGTGGTAATTGCTGGGCCTGTCTCACCCTCCTTCTCCTCCTGCGTCTCCTCTGTGCTGCCTGTTGTTGCTTCTGTAGTTGTTGTTGTTGTTGTTGCTGTTATTGCTGTAGTTGTAGCAGTATAGGCATGTCCTCCAGCGCCATGATTGCAACTGCTAGTGGTAGCATTTTGGTGTAGGAAGGGGTGTGGTGTGTAGGTGTCCTCCTTTTGTACTGGGAAAGTCTACATTGCCTCCACCTGTGGGGGTGGGGTGTGGTGTGTGGGTGTGCTCAGTTTATACTGGCACAGCCTCCATTGACTCCAAATGTGAGGATTGTGTGCACCTGTGGCAGCTGCCTTGTATCCTGATTGCTGTTTGCGGGTGGTCCGCGATGCCTGTATGGCCGGCATCGTGCAGCCCGTGATTACTGGCTTTGCGATGCCGGTATTTGCATGTCTGCGTAGGTTGGGATTTCCCCCTATTACCGGCATGCTGGTATTTGCTCCCTGAAGGGGCGCTTGTACGCGCGTATGCCACTATTAGCAGCACCGTTATTTAGGGTGCCGCTAATACCGGGTTTGCAGGTCGGAATGCAACGGGACGGTAAACGATGCCGGCATTACCATACCAGCATCATTTTTGCCTCACCGGCAAACCTCGTAATGAGGCCCAAAGAATTTTATTACAAGAAACATAGCATTTTTTTATTATATACATATACACAAATTATGAAAGAGAGGGGGGAGCAGAAACTGATACAAAAACAGGGGAATTAGGGGTTTGAAGAGGATGGAGGGATGGAAGTCTCATCAAAACTTTTATCTTGTTCACGGTTTGAGGATGGTTCACTGGGACATGGAGAGGGGGCACAGGTACAGGTGGGACAATGGTACTTAATTTTCTCTTTGATGTGGTCCTCTACTAGTTGTTGCAAACTATTGACATTTTCTTTAAGCATGTCTACTTTCTGTTCAATGCGTTCGAGAGTCTTTTCCATTTTGTCTTTTGGAGTAACATTTTCAATGTTTGTATGGTCTGTAAAAAATAATTATATAAATTTTCTTCCAGCCACTCCAAAGTACTGCACATTTCTGTGTGAAAAACAAAAATACATTAATTATACTGTACCTCATACAAAAAGTAGAGCAATACATACAAAAAATGAAGTTTCTGGTCAATTGTATTCGTTGTGTTGTGTAGGTCTACTGTTGCTTCTAGCTCTGCAGTTTATGTCAGGTAATTATGTTTGAGGTATTTCTTTTTTGTTACGGTATAATCCATTTTATTACATATCATACTTCAATGGCTGATTGATGTGTTAAATATGTAGTTTCCACTGCTTATTTATTAATATATATAATGTGTGTATGTGCTGCTTTTTGAACTTGCGTAGTGTTTATATGGTATGATAGAGCAATTTCAGATACCCCTGCATGTTTGGGTTGTGTTGTTGTCGTCCGTGACCATCTGCAGACATCAACATCATTAGTGGGGTGTTCGGTATGTTCTAAGTTAATTGTATATAAAGTAAGGGAACCCTAGTACACACTTATCAAATTTACACTATGAAAATTTAATTCAGTAAAAAAACTTTGTTAAAGAGATGTAATGGTTAAGTTGCGCTACTAAAAACCTATGAAATTCAGTAAAGTAAAAAAACTATGTTAAAGGGACGTTATGGTTATGTTGCGCTACTAAAAACCATTGCAATTCAGTAAAAAAACTTTGTTAAAGGGACGTTATGGTTAAGTTGCGCTACTAAAAACCTATGAAATTCAGTAAAAAAGCTTTGTTAAAGGGACGTTATGGTTCCAAGTAAAACCGGAAAAACCTCTGAAATTCTCCAGTTATGGTAAGCTAAGCAACCATAACTCGCGCCACCACTGTGCACTGCTAAGACTACCACCCAGGACATCAAAGATTGAAGTTCATAGGTTTTTAGTAGCGCAACTTAACCATAACGTCCCTTTAACAAAGTTATTTTACTGATTTCCATAGGTTTTTAGTAGCGCAACTTAACCATAACGTCCCTTTAACGTTTTTTTACTGAAAAAAAATTATATATATATATATATTACTTTGGAATGGACTCACAGATGGGGAGTAGTTTTATGTGTGGCCAGAGAGCGTTTCACAACACTGGCATGTCAGGCACAATCACTGACAAATGGCCTCATTGTCTCACCATGTTCTCATCATGCATGCACAATGTATATTGTTACATGAAATTAGCAGCACAGGTGAATATGAATGCATTAATATAACAAGCTCATCACTGATTCCTCTTTTTCCCATGGGTTTGGCACTTACAGGGTTTCTCATGTGTCATTATTTGTACTTATATGGTATTCTGTTACACTTCAGTATCATTGGGTACTGTATTTTTCGGCCCCGCCTTGAAAAGGACCAAGCATGGTCGAAACACGTGTCGGCTTATGATGGGCCATTCGTTTTTCAGTGAAGATTGGCTTCTATCGGGTCATTTTCTTCAAAAATAGTTTTGAATATTGATTCTGTCTGAGTCTTTTTTCAACATTGGAGTGATTCAGGTGTGGTTAGCATTGTGCAGTATATGATCTTAATAGGGTGGCGCAACGACTGTGTTCACATGTTAGTCCCAAAGAGTATTGGGGTTTGGCGAAACTGATCAAACCAAATCGGAGAGTTTTTTTTTTAAATACTGTGAAGTTGCAGAGCACTGACTAAAGACGTGAACATTCTCAAAGCTGAGCATCAGTTTCTGCAGGGCTGTTAACCTGTATAAATGTTCAACAACAGTTTGTGAAATTTCACCAGTTCTCGGTCAAAATGACTTTGCCTTGACAAAATATCCAAGTCCTTCCCAGTTGCATAGGCCTGATTGCCAGAGACTCTGATCATAACAAAGTTTCTTGCCCTAATCAGGCCCTCAGCTCCAGAAGCCTGCCATCAAACAATCTCTTCCAAGTCCATGGGACTTGTTCCTTTGACCCTCAGGTATTCCACCAGTCTTGAAGCAAAGTCTGCCATACAAGGACCAGGGCATACCTCTGCCGTTGACACTCTAGTTCTTCTCCATTGGTCCTTAAAATTGACTTTTTACTCTATTTTAAGGCCATTGTCACTGCAGCCCCCAAACAGGAAATTCTCTCATCACACGTTTTCCTCTTTGGTGCAATCCATATGAGTCAATCAATTCTTCCCTCTCTCTTGGGTTTCCTTAAAGGGTATGGACATTCAGACCACCTACGAGGCTCAGATGTCTAGGGGGCTTCTGGGTTAGCATATGGTGACTTAGGACTGATAAAGAAGTCTTCATTAATGTAATTGGTGGGTTTTCAAATCCCACCTGTTACAGACAATGGCTTGTGGCAAAAACAGCTTGTCTCTGGTCATTTCAGTCTTTGTTCCTGTTGGCAAAGATCCTTTTGTATAGTTAGTGGTCATGCATCGCCCACAACATAAGGATTAAGGCCCCCAGATAGCTTCACTTTGTCTTCTCTATTTGCTCTTTTTAGGTGTGTAGGCCTGTGTTCTGCCAAGTTGTAGCCTGCGTCAACAATGACAATAGCTGTGTCAGCCCTGGCACCCCAAACCCTTCTCCAATTTAAGCTGCACTATCTCTGCTTTCCAACTCCTTGCTCCCCCTCTGACTATGCCTTATTGGATTGGCCTCCATTCCCCATTGCATGCTTTTTCCTGATATTTTCTTCCCATTGGCTTGTGATAGCTTCCCTTTCCCTTCCTTCCATCAAGGGTTTACAGATTGGGCTTCAGGAGTGGTTCATGGCATTCAGCCCCATCCCCACCCTCGTTCACTTAAGTTAATCTTAATTTCTAATGATTTGCAGCACTGGGAGGAGGGGTTCATACAATTCTGGGATGTAATATTGGAATCAGGCAGCTCTGTCATGGTGGCTGCCTGATTCAGTAGTACTTTCCCTTCCTGGCATGTGTCTCTTAATCCTGCTATGCCTGTTGTACGCAGCATCAGTGCGGTCCTCTGAGGTTTCACTAGCTGCTTCATTGATTGGGAGCATACAAAAAATGTTTCTCTCCTTTGATATCTCTGTTTGTGTCACCTGGGCTCTTTTAAAAAACACAGTGGGCCTCAATACAAGTTTGGCGGTAGCCTTGCCGGTAAAAACTGATTTACGTCCAGCCAGGTGCAGTTAGTGGGAATTTCTGCTTAGGGTTCCAGGATGTTTGGCCTGCCTGATTTTGTATCTTGATATACAGACAATGGGAGCTGGCAGATTTCAATGCTCATTATGACATCATAAGGCTAGGCCTGTTTGTTTTCTTAGATGTGGAATTGGTGACAATGGCTGTGGTTCTGATGACAATTATGGGTAAATAAAAGGTCGCCAGGGGCGACATTTCCCCAAATTTGCACTCCGAAGAAAATCAAGCATTTTCCCTGAATATTCTTGGACTGTACTAGTAATTAATATCCACCTTAGACTGTGTGGGGCAAGGCTTTTAGGGGTGGAGGGAAAACAATTGCCTACCTGGTGACTTTTTCCCAGGCAACATTTTCACATAGAACCAATTAATGTCAACCATTGGGAATGAGATATGATGACTTTCTGATTAGGTTAATGTCTACCTTTGAGGTGCAATGTCATCAGAATCAGCATTGGTATTGTGGTTACCAGACATTTTGTCGAAAACAAATGGTCGACAGGACATTTGGTCGAAACCATTTGGTCGAAAACCAAATGGTCAAATTTTTTATTAATGGTCAAATTTTTTTTACATTTTTTTATTTTTGGGGTCGCCCCCAACCCCCTTTTTATTTCTAAAAAAAACCTTTTTTTCCATAAACTAAAACCAACAAAATATATATATAAATAAAATAAAAAAATTCGACCATTTGGTTTTCGACCAAATTCCGTCGACCAAATGTCTTCGACGAAATGTCTTTCGACGAAATGTCCGGACACCGGTATTGTTACTTTATGGATTAGGTGGCTTTGTTAGTATATGGCCTCTATGGGTGCAAGTGGCCTTCCAAGTTATAGGGAGGGTGGATGAAAAGATAATCGCAGGGTTAGTATCGGAAAGACTGTTGCATCTAAGCATGGCTGTAGACAGGGCAGCATATGGTGAGGAATGGCAGAGTCAATAGAGGGTCATTGTACCTGTTTATGTATTCATTGGTTGTAGCATACCTATGCAAGACATAAAATGTAACTTCAGAGATTGGGAGATAAAGATGTAGGAGGAGAAAGATAGGACAGAGGTAGAGGAAGAGGGGGGGCACTAACTGTATTGACAAAACAAATGGGAGAAAATAGTAACAGTTCACAAGGCAAATTAGTAGCATTGCATTGCCAAGTTGGCTCTGAAGGCAGTGTACGTTTCAGAGATATGATTCCTGTATAACACTGGTTACTGATGACTGAACACACCCATGAATAAAGCCTATCATATTATCAAATGGGTCTCTCTGATTTATAGGATATTTGCATTGAGATTGTTATTATACACCAGTCTTGGAAGAACTAGAGCTTGTGAAACATTGCAACTATTAGATTCTGGGATAAAGTCTTTGCTCTTCTTTAGAAGGCATGTTTAGAGTAGAGCACCTTTGAGAGTGCACTTTATATGTTGGGCATGTTGAGTTCTGCTATCAAGGATGACTCCCACTGATTTTAGAGCCCAAGGTAGAAGCTGAAGCTATTTCCAAGAAAGGGGGCATCCAAAACAGAATGAGGAAAGCTGAATTCATTGTATTGTGAATTTTTCCGAGGGGGCATAGCTACATACACTTATGAATTTCACATAGGTGGGCAACATCTCTGTTGCTACTTTGATGTATAGTTAGGTATCATCATCACTTTGGTGTATCCTTGAAAAAAACATTACTGATCATGTCTCCAAATGACTATTTAAATGCTGTAAATGTTAAAGAATCTGATGAAGGCACTTGAGCCTCCAAGGTACCACATGTGGCGTAATTAGTAAAGATTTGGAGTTTACCTTTTTTAACAGTTTAGATGGGCTCTCCAGGAACAATGAGAACTAGATGAGCACTCTACAAGTTATGCACATCCAGGTCTTTCTAGCTTCTGGTAGCTTGGTATGGTCGATGCTACTTCAACATTCACGGGTCACTGATTGGTCTTCTCTTTAGTAGATAGTTGTTTGAGATATATTTGTTGAGCTAAGTAGCCACACAGCTCTTTGCATTTTTTTCCAGACGTGAAACGACTATGATGGAGCGATAGGTATTGAGGTGCTTGTGGTCAGTGGTTTGCTCCAGAAGGAGTTAGGGACATCTGACTATCGTTTCCCTTGCTCTTGGCATTTAAGAGTTTGATTCAGTATGAGCTCAAGCTCTGGAAGGCTTTCTTTATCAAGGTTCCAGGTATCATGACCCCATAGAAGCTTAAGGGTTTGATTGAGGAACATTTATTCTGGACTCATTTTAAAGAGAGTGAGAAATAATTCCAGATTGTTGTGTCAGATGATAAGTCCACATGGCCATGTAAACTCTTAGCATTGTTATTCAAGGGGTGATCACTGTAGGGGGCTTCAGAATTCTCTGACTTCCTGCCTCAAGAGGTTTTGGTGCGATTTATCATAGTCATAATTTGGGTGTTTAAATAGGAGGCTTTAACAGTGTTGAGGTTAAATTTGTAATGGTGTTGTACTGATTGTAATGTATTTAGCGTGCAGAGGTCAGGTAATTAAGTCACGTTATTTTAATGTCATACATACTGTAAGGCAAGTACTAAAATCAAATAATTCAAATCAATCTAATCAACCAAAAATAAATACATGAGATGTGAAAAAAAACAGAAGTTTAATACACACAGCCCGGGCTGGGGAATTATCAAACGACTTTCAACATGGTGTCGTAAAATTACTGCATTTATAGTAAGAAGCAGAGGTAAAATGACAACACATGTTACAGGTTATTCACAAATCCCCAGCCTGTGACTGGTCAATGTAATTTACACTGTAGGTGAATGTATACAATACCCAGTTCTATTGGCTTATCCTACCTGCGTGACCATGTGAAGACATCAGTTTATTAATTAATTGACGCTGATATCATCTTCCTTCTCATGATACTGATTGGATGCTACTCTTTATAGTTTGTATCCTCTAAACTTAATTGTCGATTGCTTAGCATTTCGGTGCTAGACTGCCCCAGGGCAGGACAAAGACTAATATGTTTGGGATATTTCTTCTCTGTGAAAGATAGTGAGCTAAAGACTCTGGCTAAGTCTCTCGTAACCATGACTAATGTCTGGCAGAGGGACTCCCAGTATCCCCCTTGTTAAGTTGCATGAGGAGTAGTCATAGAGTGAGTGACTTAATAGATTTCAACCAATCCCTGTGTGTGATGTGACAGTCTGGCAACAAAAATGATAGCTTTACATCCTCTTTAAAGACCACATAGGTTGGCACCAACTTACCGTTTCCACCATTATGAACGGTTCATTGACTGTTAACATTGCAATTACTCGTTGGAAACATCACTTGCTTCCCGTCAACACTTCCTTTTTCATGGCCGGTGCATGATTTCATTGGCTCTGTCTTTGACTTTATGAGCTGGGTGCTAGGATGTTCACAAACTTAATTCCTTTGAAATGATATGAATGCAAATATATACATTGTAATATTATAACTGTACTTCTAGAAAGGATTGTGTGTGTGTGTGTTGTTAGATGTGTTCACAATTTTCCTTAAAATAAATAATTAATGAGTAATTGATTCTATTCTATTTGCCATGGTGTCAGGTATAGCTGCTATCATGGTGATTGGATCTCTTTTATTGACGTTTTTTCTACAGAGGGCAGTGCTGCTCCTTGATCGTAGTTCCATAATGCACATGCTTTTCACTGCTCACTGCTTTGTCCCTATCAAAGTGTGACCTTTATTGTGTTATGTTTCAATGTACTGGCTAGGAGCATATTTTGTTATATATCTTTTGAACACAGCTTGGGAACTCAGCTGAGCTGATGTGTCTCAACCAATCGGTGTGCAGTATCTACCTCTTAGCTCAAGGGTCTGTTACTTCTTTGTTGCCTTTGCATGACCTCACTGATGAAATTCAGAGCTTGAGAATGTGTTTTCCTACCTGTCTTAACCAATCACTGCTTGGCATTCAGTCCTGCTGTTGGAGGCTATGTCTTCGTGTATGTGTGCTGTTTGTAAAGGCCTGCTGATACTTTCTGCTATTTCATGACAATTCTTAGGCTTCAGGGGAGGCTGAGTCTTGTCTAGAGGCCTACTTATGTAGTGTTAATTGAATTATTATTAACACCATCTTTCATTTACTATCAGTATTAGTACCCCTAATGGTTTCCTGAATAGTGTAACATGTTACTATACTCGTTAGGAATATGTGTGAATACTCTCAGGTATAAGGTTTGCACCTTATAGCTTGCTTCCTGTCTGGGACTTTGCTTACTATCACACATTGTTTATAGAATGTTTTAGACCTCTAAAAATGAGTTCTACATACATTGGGTTATTTTCTTTATGGCCCTGTTTTGTTTCAAAGGGACTTTCAGAGCTTGCACTTCCATATACGTTGGGGCCGCTGGATATGCTCCCCAAAATTCCCCCCTTTCATCTGACTAGGGACAAATCTATCTATATATTCTATCATTTTCACTTCTTCTTCTTGGTTCCAATCATATGTTGTCTTTGGTACTCATATACATTTCTTACCACTCACCCTTTAGCATAATCCGATGGGTTGCATCCAAAAAAGTTGCAGACCTCCATCTGCTGTTGGGTCTACATAATATTCGAGATCATTTTCTAGATCAGGGTGGTAACCAGAGGGTATCTTCTGGGCCTATGGGATTGTCTATTGGAACCATTTTATATCCCCTACCTTTGTTTCTGGATTAGTTTGACAGCTTTCATCTTTCTGAAGTAGAGTAGCACCACCAACCATGACTGCAAGGAGGTCAATTTTACTCCCATGTGGAACACACAACAGGTCATGATTATTTGATAAACACACCAGATTATTATCAACAAAGCAAGAATGGGAAATAAGACTCTGCATGCCTTAGTGATCCACTGTGCCATCTAGGAGGTAATGATTGACAACCAATTCTCATTTTAATATTAATCTCTCCCGCTTTTTGCATGTCCATTTTCATTTCACCATCTGTTTGATAGCTATTGTCAGTGTGCCATTATCTGCATCATGAGAAAGCACATACCACTACCCATTTCTGTTATTGAATCTAACACCATTCGATTTTGGAGTGCCATAAATCATAACATATTTGGATCAATTTCACATTTGTGGCTGTTTGTATTCCAGGGGCTAAGAGAGAGGCAAAGAAAGTCTCTGTTTTGGAGAAGAGTCTTTACTGTAGCAGTATCTTCTCCAGGGCCTTGTCTGCTTCCTTTGAGAAATAATGTGATCTTTTCCTTCGTCTTACTGTTTGTGAGTTCACTTGTCCTGTGACCGTAGAGGGCACTGCAGGGGCCTGGTACTCTCTATTGGGCAATTCTACTTGATGTGTTTAGGGTCACTAAAGAACATATACCATTCCACAAGGGATGTAAATAAAAATACACGTTTGTGCCAAACTGCCACAGGAATTCCATGATTGTGGCAGTCCCCTCATCCAAGTCTGGCATCACATACGTTTGATTGCAATTACTGTTCTGGCCCACCGGCATGCTTCCTTTGCCCCTTAAACAGAATGAAGATCAAGTGAACTTCTGTACTTTTACAAGTTCTTTATGTTGATGCAGACTGGTCAAATTGTTCAAATGCGATGCCCATATATTTCTACAACTCTCATCTATTTTCATTATAGCTTCTTTGGTGAATCCGATGAGTCCCTCTGCATTGAATACTGCTTGCCACTTTTTGTTCCAATAATTTGCTCCCTCTATAGTCACTTGTGGTTTTGCAAAACATTGTACACCTTCAGTTTTCCTCTTTCCTTTGCTCTCTTCTTGAGATATTTCTACAATTTTAATTTGTACTGCATGTCCCTGAAACTGCCATTGCACCTTGCAAAGGTCCAAATGTGCCAAGCACTGTCCCTTTAACGTTGGTACTTGCTTAGATAGGAACAGTCTGGGGTGCCAACCGCATGGGGGATAGGCCCACATATGTGACGATACTCATTCATCTGAGCTCTACTGATTGCTTTCATTGTGTTATACCAAATATTAGTACAATCATAATGATGTTCTTCTAATGACTTAATAGTTACCCTTGTATTCAACTGTCTTTTATGTCTAGTCACAAGGTTACCAAGAATAGTGGTTACATTTAATACTTCTGCATCATTATTTCCATTACTTCTAAGGCCTAAACTCATTAGCTTCATTAATGAAAAGGAGAGAAGAAGAGAAAAGACTAGACAACATATCCCTAAAAACATATTCTTGACATTTCTATAATTGTTCATTTTGTCTTCCTGAATGTTGGCTACTGCACTAGTTCTGTTGTGCCCATATCTTTGCACTCTCTTAAGGTATTTTTTCATAGTCTATAAGGTTAACTCAACTTTGGAAGCTGATTCATGTCTTTTTCAACGTCTGCTGTGGTTCAATGCTGTGATGATATACTGGAGTCCTTGCATAGATCAGTCAGGTGCACCCAGGCACAACGGTTCTTCAACTTTGCTGCAGTCAGTGTTGATTTTTTCCAGTTCATAGGGTCTTGTGAACTTGGGCTGGTTCCAGCGATACTTGTGCTGTCTGGCATATACTTTGTCACCTTGCTGTAGCTGAAGTTGGTTACTGTTGGGCCTATCATTTTCTGCTCTGACCACTGACCCCTTGACTGTTGATCTCTGTGGTCCCCCTCTATCCCTCTGTTCATGCTGTTCCTGTGTTCCCCTTGTGGTATGTTACCTGCTTGTGCTTCCTGAGTGCCTCCCTCTGTGTTACCCTTCCCCTTCCCGTGCTTCTTGTGGTGCACGGTTCTGGGCTGTGCTCTTTTTTCCTTCTCACTCTATCCTCTTTCCTCCTCTATGGTACTCTCAATGTTTCCTATATTCTCAAACTGCTACTCTATCTCCTATCCTATCCCTCTCACTAAGTGTGGAAGGTACATTTTCTAGAGGGATTTCCTGGTCTCCAACACAGGTCTCCTTAATGCTCATACCTACATCAGCGCTTCCTCCAGACAGACTCCCACCGACATCCTCTTAGTCATTCCCTCTCCAGATCTATGGACCCCTCATATGGCCTCTGTTCTCTCTTCATTCTCACCCTCTCCCATTAATTGTGGCATCAGGTGGGAGGTCTGATTGGCTTCCGTCCATTCCTTCAAGTCCATCATCTATGTCTATCTAAATGGTACCGTCATGGTCCAGGGCTCTCAGCCCAATGTCCACCTTCTTAATAGTCATCTCCTGCATATTCTCAATTACCTCCTTCTTCTGCTACCCTTCTAACACCTCTCTGGCTCCTCTGCCACCTCCTCCACTGCCTCTCCGGCACCCACCTCCTCCTCGGCTCTGGCCCCTATGCCACCTTTGTCTACTGCCTCTTCCCACTCTTGGGTCCTTCTACCACCTCCACTGGGTGTACCTTACTTCTGTACTCCTGTACTCCACCCCAGAAGTCTTTCAAATGTGGCAACCTGCTCCACGTCTCTACTCTCAACTCTTGCTCTGCTGTCAAATACTCCTCTGACATCTGCCACCTCCTCGAAGACCTTGACCTGGATTTCCTTGCTCTCACCGAGTCATGGTTCATGGCCAGCTCTGTCATTAGTTTTGACACTCTCCTCCCTGAGAGCTAAAAGATCCTCTCCAAGCCCAGAACCAGCCTGGAGGTGGAGTGGCCCGGAGGTTTCCTGAGTGGGTCCCTGCTTCTGTCATTCCTATGCAGGCCTATTCCTCCATTGAATGCCTGGTCTGCAAGTTCTCTCTCTCTTCTGGCCCCTCTCTGACTCTGGCTACCATATACAGGCCACCTGGTCAGGTCATCCTCTTCCTCTCAGAATGGGATGACTTCTCCTCTTCTCTCCCTGCATCAACCTCTCAACCTCTCCTCTTTGGAGACCTCAACATCCACCTGGATGCTTCTAATCCCTCCTCCAAGCTCCTCCGCAACCTTTGTGACTATCTCTCCCTTTCCATTCTACCATCTAGTCTGACTCACTCTGCCAGACATACCTTGGATATTCTCATCTCCTCAGACTTCCCCCTCTCTAAACCTCTTACCACTGCTCTCTCTTGGACTGACCACTGTCTGCACTCCTCTCACCTGAAACCCCTTGTCCCTCAAGCAAAGCCTACACCAGCACTGCCACCCTCCCTCTCGGTCATTCGGCCCATGAAGCGAGTGTCAGTGGATGCCTTTGCCTCTACTTTTTCTGCTCCTCCTCCTACTGTGGCTGACTCACACTCTGGCACAGCCCTCTCTAACCTGCATATTTCTATCTCCAACACTATGGACATCCTTGCCCCTGTCATAAGAATCTGTCTGAAGCCTACCACTGAGTGCAACTCTTGTTATGACTCCGACCTCACCACCCTGAAACACAAGTGCAGAGTGGATGAGAGGAAGTGGAGGGCTTCGGGTGCATCCTCTGACAAACTGGCACCTGCTCCAAAAGCAATAAAGACTCTCTGTCCTCTCCAAGAAGAGGGCCCATATCCAAGCCTGCATCTCTGTGTCCTCTAACAACATGGCTGAACTCTTTTAAATTTGCAAGGAGCTTGCCAATCCTACTGCAGTTGCCACCTCGCCTGTTCCCTTGCAGGCCCTCTGTACAGCTCTGGCTTCTCATTTCACCACAAAAATCAGGACATCCTGTCTATGCTTTCCTCTTCCTTTCCCTCTGCTTCTCTCAGGCCCCCTTTGGCCACCGCTCCTGCTCCTCTTCCTTTTTCATATTTTTCTCTGACAACACCTGACGATGTTACTAGAAAGGTCGGACCTAGGAAAGTGTTGTCCAAATAGATGCTCCCCTTTTCTTCCAGAACCATCACGGACCACATTGCCACCCTTGCTCCAGCCTTCGCCAATTTCTGCAATCACTCTTTGGGTCATTCCGAGATTGGAGGTAGCCATGGTGTTATTAGCACCATGGCTGCCTCCAATACCGGGTCTGGGTCCGGTCTGGCTGAATGGGGACTTACCGGGTCATTCCGACCCTGGAGGACCCAGTAAGTCCCCATTCAGTAAACCATTCCCCATTCCCATTTGAGCCCCCATAGGGCATCATGGATCAGGCCCCGGCATGCCTGATCGCCTCCCTCCAGGACCGACCCTCCCAGGTCCATCTTGGATCCTTTCTCTCCGCCCTCTCTCTCTCCACATGTGGTGCCCCCAGGCCTCTATCCTCTCACCCTTGCACTTCAATTTATATCTGGCTACTTTGGCCCACTTGATGTCCACCTTCTCATCTAACTTTCAGTGTTATGCGAATGAAACTCAGCTCTCCTTCAGGTTTCCCCCAACCTCCTCTCCTTGCTCACTTATTCCTGACTGTCTATCCACGATTCAAGATTGGTGCATCTCCAACAATCTTTGCTTAAGGCCAGTAAGATGGAGAGCCTTCTCATTGGGAACCCTGCTCCTGCTTTCTCACTTTCAATCTGGACACCCTCCTTGGGCCCTCTACCCTTGCCTTCCTGTGAGGCAAAAATCCTTGGTGTCATCTCTGAATCCACTCTCTCCTTCTCTGCTCACATAACAGAACTTGCCAACAATTGCCCACTTCCAGCTGCACCTATTCAAAGGTATTCTAACTTTTCTCACTTCCCCCTGAAGCTAACAGTCTCCAGAGCCCTGTTTCTCTCCAGCTGGACTCCTGCTACAGCCTCTTTCTCAATCTGCCTGCCTCTACTCTTTGCACCTGCCACAAATCCAGAACAGGACTGCAAGACTTATCATTGGCCTCAAGCCCAGTGACTGTATCTTTCCAGCCATGAAATCCCTCCCCTGTCTGTAGGTGTTGCAAGGATGAAGTTCAAGACCCTCTGCATTGTCCACAGGGATTTCTGGGGCCGGGCCCACTCTACATTCAACTTGCTATTCCAAAATACCTTCCTCCTCGAGCCCTTCGCTCAGCTGCCTCCAACTCTCTGAGCGTCAGATGCTTCTCCAGGCATGAGGGATAGGGCTCTCTCCTCTGCAGGTGCCTCCCTCTGGAACGGCCTCCCTGTCCCTCTCAGACTTCAGCCGGACCACCTGAAGTTCTAGAAGCAGCTCAAAACCTTTCATTTCTCCTCTGCCTTCTCTCTCTCCCTTCCTTGCTAAATTACCTGTCCGCTGTGCTGACTTGTTGCTTAGTACCCTCAGAGACTTACTTCCATGGCCAGTCTTCCCTGCACTGCCTCCTGGCCTACTGCAAACTTAGGGGCTGTAACTGTAACCCCTAGAGCCTCCCTGCCTCCTTGCACTTACCCAGAGCCACGCTGCCCTTGCTGCACTTCATCTGAGCCATGCGGCTCTTCTTGCACTTCCACCTACACTCTCCCTAGCACTTACACTTTCTCCCCTGCCCCTGCACTTCTTGTTGTCACACTTGCATATTCCGAATGACACAAGGCCTAGTAGGATCATTTGTCATGTTTTACCTCTGTCGTCCCTGCCTTGTCTTGTGGTGTCTAGAAACACTTGTATACAGGTGTGTTATAAATACCATATCATATTATATTGTCACGATTTACTGGCTGGTCACTCTCAAATTAGGGAGTTCCTTTCCCCCAAGCCAGGTGGTACACAACAAAGCGATTTGCAGATTCAACGTTAGTGAGGCCTCCAACCTATAAAGTATCTTTCAGCAAATACCCTCTTTACCACAAATGAGCTAGGAACCAGGCCGGTGTATAGTAAGAATATATATTTATTTAAGGTTTGACAAAGAATAATAGAACAGTAACTAGAACATTAGCCACCAACGCTGTGGTACTACCCAATATCACAATTTCAAATTATTTGCACCAATTGACTGACTTATATTTCCAATGGACATTCAGATACTACAACACACAGGTAAAATTTAGAGATGGGCAGTGATTACTTTACATCAGATTCCTTGCAATTGAACCCATAGAAACATGTAAAACACACAGTGATTGCTTAGTTTGTTACCTTGCTCTTTTGTCCCAGCATCCCCCACCCTCCAGGCATCCAGCAGATATGACCACTTTGGTGTGAAGGCAAGGTACAGGTAGTGGGAGTGCAATGTGAACATTGTTTTGGCTTTTTATTTGAAAGGCAAGGTTTGGGAATAAACTCTCTGGGAAAAATCATTTTTTCAACACACAATAAAGCGAAAGCAAGGCTTTGAGGATTCTGGTTCGAGAATAAATGGGAATACATGGTACATTTTGTTTTGCACCACTCATACGAGGGAACTGCAATGCTTTGGGATTCTTGCTTAAAATGAATGGGAATTTTGTTTTGTACACTCTACATTTACTTGAAAGGCAGAGTTTTAGGGTTACTTCTTTTTGGGAAGTATCAAACTCTAACAACACTCATCCTGTGATTTTTCTATATGGAAATTAATTGATTTAACTTTAATTACATGTGCTAAGGATCACCCCATCACTCACAATTTAATGGAAAGGATTAAGGTAGGCAGTTCCCAACAAAATTCAATTTAAATTGATATGGTGTTTTTCTATGGGGGAATTCATTTGAGTTATATTTAAAATTAGGTGCCACGGGTCTCCCCAGCTCCACCCCCCTACCCACTATGCAAGATGGAGTTTCAGGCTGGCAGATTCCCCTCCAAAAATTGTTGGCATTTGGATTAATCTACTTACATGGGAGGCCATGGTTAAGGGGCATCCAGGAGAACAGCAGGGCTCCTCTGAGGACAGCACATATCTGGTCAAAGGCTTCTGTCAAGGATAGGCCCCAGCACCCAATCCTCCTCTGGCTCCTCAAATGGCAGGCCCAGCTAGCTTCTCGATGTCCCAGTCTCTATCTCCTATGCAAGGTTTAAGGTCTTTCCAGGTAAACAGCTTTTCTCCTGGCAAGGTTTACCCCGATGGCCTTGGTAGCTCTTGTTGCCTCTCTGCTAGTTGTTCCTTGCAAGAGTCCAGAAGTAGACTACCTCCAGCAATAGAGTGGAAAAATTCAAGTTTCCCTCTCAGATTGAAAACTGATTTCTTATAGGGTATATGAAACTCATATATTATAATAATTCCCACGATACTCTCTCCCTCCCACTCCCACCAAATCCACCAACTGTCTGCTGATAGGACAAGGAGTTGGGAGGTGTGGATGATGGAGGCTGAGGGAGGAGAACGATTCATCATCCCAAAATGACTGCTGGGTTTACCTTTTCAGTGTTTTTAAAAGCTCACAACATGACAGCTACCTTAATTTTTCAAATAACTGTAGGCACACATACATATATATAGTTCTATATTTTATGGCAAGTCGGAAAATACTAATCTTTTTTCAGAAGTCATTCCTCGGAGGAGCTATAATTTTTTCCAATTTACTCCTGAGCCGAAATAGTTAAAAATCAGACACTTCCAGATTCAAACATTGATTCTACAATCTATCACCACAACAACTTTCCAATTCCAGAATCATAATTTTCTTCATAACTCAAATTCTTTACATCACACCAAATTCATATTTACATGCTACCGACAGGTTTCTTATCCCCTTTAATATGAGTCCGGGATGAACCCAGCGGAACACATGATGCTCTTTTTATTAAGGAAAATGTAATCCTATGTTAATCAGCCAATGCTTCTCATGTGAGTTCATAGTTTCACATGTAGCCCACACTTTTTTAAAGTTTAATTTCTATTCTGTGACCTGACACGAACATATGTTTCTCAGCAGGATCTGTTCCTACACAGTGTTTGAAGATCCATTAGTGGCTCTGAAGGACATTTCTTGAGGTCGAGTCAGCCCTAAAAAAGATAATTTCTGTTGCCCACTAATGCAGTGTGACAAGCATGGCGGTGGATAGACCACTAGGCAGACTTGTGAGCTTACAACTGGATTTATTTCACTAAATTTGTGTTTCCATCAAACCAAAACAAATAACAATTAAATATATGGAGTTGCAGAGGACCTCCTTAACTTGGTTGTTGCCGCCCGCTTCTTTTCAGTTCTGCATGGAAATGAGGGTTGTATTCGTTTGACAGCCTTTATTGCAAGCTTGAAAACTGTTTCAGTCAATAATCGGTCTGGCGGCTTATTATAAACTCTTTTCCCACTGAATCAGACTTTATAATTGTCTATGACTTGAGTTATAGTTGCTCACTCTCTCGTTCTAAATCCCTTTTAGTTGAGGGTGTTGAGCCTTAATGTGTATTGTCCCAAAAGACTTGTTCAGGGTGTTAGTGTCGTTCACCTAGACTACTTTAGCTCCAACATCACTTCTGGATCTCTGAAGCGTTCAACTCTCACCCCAGCTGTCAATGGCATCACACATTCAGCATAACATTCTTCTCTTCGGGTCGTCTATAGTTTAGCTTACATACGCTTCTCCTTCTTTAGTCGATCGTACCTCAGTCACTCCTTGATCCAATGCGATGCGTTGCAGCTCCGGCCCCTGCTACGTGTGGATGTTGTTAATGAACAGATGTCTCATCCCTGGCGGCTCCCTCGCTTCTGATAGGGCGTGCCGGCCTGGCCCCCTCTCTGTACGGCCAATGTACAGAGAAGTGTTTTGCCGTGGCTCCTCCCCCAAAGTGGTTGGAGCTAGGAGCAGAGCCGCAGGCACGGCCGCACAGCTGATCTGGCAGACGGGCAACGGTTTTCTTCCACTTATCGGCCTGAACGTCTTTTCTGCTTCAACCTCGACAGTCTAAATAACGCTTTTATTTTGGCCGCAAACAAGGCCAACAGGTTTCTTCATACTGCGCACAACGGGTGCAACTCTTGATTTTCTCTCACGACATCTGTTTATTTCAATATGCCCATTTGTATATTGGTTCGTCTTCAGGTAATGTTACATCCTATCAGTTTCAAAACATAAGCACAAAAGTCACCAGTAATAGAGGGAAGCACCTCACAGGGAAAAAGCATTATCTCTCATTGGAGCAAACAAGTGGAGCAAACAAGTGTCTATCACAACAGTAGATCCACCTCTCATTACATCATCCATTGACTCTCTCCCTGGCTTGATGATTAAATAAAAGGGACTTGACTTGGCTCTGATTTCCTTTCTCTTCTTCTGCCTTATCACATGCAGTTAATGGGGAGGCCTGACTGTAAAGGTCATTTCTGAACCCTCCACAATTCTGATCTAATTCTTATATTTCTTTTACATTGAACTGAAACCCAGGCCTGTTTTCACCTAGAGGGCCCCAGCCAAAGGCGTTAAGGTCGCAGTTTCATTTCAGTGGAAAGGCACAAGCTGTATCCATACTTCTGAAAGTACAGCTTTTTACTCGACCAGATGTGTTTACATGTAACTTTTAGTATTACATCTGGGCATGTTGTTTACAATACTATCTTTCTTTGCATACTGTTTAAACAAATATAATTCCACTTTTGATATTATTCACACATAGGCCACCGTAACACAGTGTTCATTTTTACACAAAATGAAATAGGCCTTTCCCTTTAAATGTTGCCATTTTACATGATGAACAGATGTCTTTTTCTTATGATTTTCTTTGGATTTCTAGATCCCGACTTGCGCTGTATAGAAGTCAATGTGCCATGCTGCTCTCTGTCTCTTTATGTTAAAATTTTAACTTTTCATATTTTAGGAAAAACAGCATTTACAGCCACACATTGCTTTTCCCATTCATTGGGCATATCCAGCAGTTTTAAGCTCTCAGTTAGATTCCCTTTTACTTGAGCGCCTGCCCATTTTGCAATAGGCCCATTTCTTTTCATTTTACTAGGCCCTATGTTAGAAATCACTGTTTTTTACTGGCTTTTATATTTCAATGGGACTCTGCATAAACTAGCTTCACTATCACAATAGGGGCCTAGCATGGCCTCTCAGCCTCCATCACTCTGGGGTGGTAGTTTCACCCTACAATATCATATCATATCATATCAAGTGGGTCTTCTGTCGCTGTGTTGTGTTGTTCTGTTGGAGCTTGTTGGTGCACTTTGATGTTTATCTGGGAAGATGTAAGCTTAGCACAGGTCAACATGTTTTTGAGATACACATTAAAATCCTCCCCAACAAATCAACACTTCTATGCGGCGCATCAGATACTGTTCATGTGGGCGCACCCAGTGTATGCATTCTCCTTCCCTTCACCACCTCATGAGGAGACATGTGGTGGTCTTTGCTTGGCTGGTGCCCAGACTGAACAGTGCGAGAGGCAGGCAATAGAGGCTGCTCTTCTCTAGTGTGTCACACAATTTGGCCAACTTAATCATAAGTAAACAGTTTAGATGTTCTATCACTCCATTTGTTTGGATGTGATAGGCTTTGCACAGCTTATGTTTAATGGATAACGGTCTTGTTACTCATTGAAAAATGTGTTTACAAAGTGAGGGCCATTATCTGACCTCAGTATTTCACATGTACCCCATTGGGTGAACACTTGCATTACCAGGAATTGGGCAGCAGATTTGGCATCTGCATTAACAGAGGGTCCTGCTTCGATCCAACCGGAGTATGGGCAAACAACTACTATTAGGTACCTGTAGGTGCTGCATCTATTTACAATGTTGAAGTAATCAATGTGGAGCTCTCTGAAGGGCCCTGAGGGGTGGGGCAATGTTGCTTTTAGTGTCTTGAGGCTCTGTCCTGGATGGAATTTGTGGCATGTAATGAAATCTGACATGAATTGGTTGACTTGTTCGGCCCAGTTGTGCACAAACCAGTCCTCACTAATCTCAGCAGCAATGTGCTGCTTAGGTGCATGCATGGGATAATGAAGATGCTCCATGGTGATATTCAAACGTTCAAGGGGCATCACTATTTTACCTGTGCTGTTTTGTCCCCAAATACTGTCAGTGGGTGATAGGGCACATCCCCTTTTACCGACAGCACCTTTTCCTCTGGTGGTGCTCTTTCTGTAAATGTAATAATGTGTTCTTTTGATGACGCACTATAAACTTCTGGCAATCGCTCTTGTTGCACTGCTGTGACAGGCCCTTGACTTTCCTCTGGAAAGGGCATTTAAGCTGCCTGTGTTAGCGGTCATGTTTCCATGTGAGATCAGGTCCTTCCCCTTGGAGTGTGTTGCACACTTCACGATGGTTACGTAAAGGGGACTTTTCAATGCTTCTATTAATCTGGCTAGTAGGGAGGCATGTTGGACCAGAAATCTATCTGCCCTTTTGTACCCTCTTCTCTTCCACCTTGATAAGCCTGAATGTACTGTAGATGTCATGTAAGCTGGCTCAGTATATATTGTGACATCATCATCTGATGATGCCTTTTAGCGCTTCTATGAGTGCTATAGGTTCTGCTGCCTGTGCTGAATGATGTGTGGGTAATCTTTGTAAGAATCCCTATTTGAAGTTCTTCCTCTTGGTCCTTCAAATATCTCACTACTGCTGCTCCAGTATGTCGTTTGGGCACTCTCCAGGTCTATACTTGATGATACGTCTACATAGACCACTTCTTCTGTGTCTAGGGCATCTGCACACACCCTGCTGTATTTGTCTGGTTCTCCTTCATACACTGCACAGTCATATACCTGGTCTTGGGGCTCAAATGGTTTAACTATGAATGTTGCTGGGTTCACAATGTGGTATCTCACTGTGGTGATTGATGTGTTGGTCAGGATTACCTGATATGATATGATTGGTTATTTATAATGCGCTTAATACCCAGACGTTTATAAGCACGGACCCGGGGATCCAACCTGTGTTGCTCCGTGACGTTTTGATTCCAAGGCGTGCATGTTGCCCCTGAGCTATCCTCCCGAGACTAATATCTAAAAGCTCATATCTACAGGCTCTTTGGGTAGTGAGGGTTGATGTGTTTCTCTCTAAAATGGAGAAGAAGGCTTTTTCAACATACATAGTGACTGGGGATCCCATTACTATGGTAGCAGATTTCTGTCCAGCAAATGGTACAGCAGCTAAGGCTTGCTCACATGGGAAGTGACCATGCATTAATGGGTCTAAAAGACCATTATAGTATGCTAATGGTTTGTGTGTCTGTGAATACTGTTGTGAGATTACTGCTGTCATGACCTGTCTATTTGAATGTGAGAATAAGAAAAACTGTTTCTTGCAGACTGGGGTTTCTAGCACTGGTGCACTACTGATAGCTGTTTTAAGGTCCCCAAAGTATGTTCAAGTGTGCCATTCTTTTTCTGTGCTTATTTGAGTGCATATAACAGGGGTATACAATCGGTTGAATAGTCAAATACCCATGTTCTACAGTAATTACACAGGCCTAGGAATTGTTGTAGTTCTCTGACTCTTTTAGGCTGTGGTGTGGTTCTTACAACTGTGGCTCGGTCAAAGCTTATCCTTCATCCTGCTGAGGATCTGATATGTCCCAGGTACACCACTTCCTTTTGACAGTACTGTAATTTCTCTTTATCCCCTTTGTACCTCTTTTAGGATTGTCAGAAGTTGTATTGCATCTTTTCTGCACTGTTCTGTGGTGCTGCATACTAATAGATCATCTACATACTACAGCACTGTGCTGGCTATTAAAGACACTGGGGGATTCACAGTATCCTTGTGGTAAACAAGGGTGCCGTAATCTTTTTCCAAGATATGAGAATGCAGTCAAGTACTGGGACTCTGTGTGTAACAATATGGTGAAGAAGTCATTCTTAAGTTCAATTTCAGTGAAATAGACTGCATCTGCAGGGATGTTGCATAGTATTGATGCAGGGATAGGCACAAGTGGGTATTCTGCTTCCACTATGTCATTCAGAGGATGGAGATCCTGGATGAATGTCCATGATGATCCTTTGGCTTTCTTCAGAGGGATATATAGCCATGTTATATGGTGAGTCTGGGGGCACTATAATGCCTTGGTCAAGTAGTGCTTTGGTGGTGGCATAAACCCCCTCATCTGCATCTTTGGATAGTGGGTATTGTTTTACTTTGTAGAGTATTTCTCCTGGTTTGAGTTTGATTTTTACTGCCCCTATGCTGTTCAGTCTCCCTGCATCATGTGGATTGCTTGTCCATAGTCAACTGGGCACTTCAGATCCTCCTGTAGCTATGAGTATGTTGTGGTGGCTGTCAGTATCGCCTGGGGTACCTCTCTGTGTTGCACTAGCATGTGGCAGCGTATGCTGATTTCAAACAGCATCTGTCCGTCCATTTCCATGTCTGTGAATAATTGTTTATCTATGATGTCTTTATAGAGAAATGGCAAAGGAGACTAAGGTACCCATGCACTTGCACACACGTAAATCAGTTACAAATGGCTGCAGGTGACTGTATATTGTGTGTATTTTGCCTAATACTACACAGAAGGAATAATGTACATCTAGATGGATACAATCACACTGCGCACAATGTCTGTAGGTTTCATGCGTAATTGCATATGATTTATTCAACTGTTGGTCAGCCTGGCACGTGTTTCGAGCTGTGCTCTTCCTCTGAGGCTTAAAGGCTCATCTATACCATGAAAGCTCAATTGGCGGTTGGCCTGTAGGCTAAAATGTTTATCAATTTTATACATTCTTCACAGTTGCAGCTAAAGATTTAACTCCTATATATTCTTCGCAGTTGAGGCTAAGGATTTAACTCCCAGCCTTTCGGCTTGCTTGCACGTTGTCATATACTTACTACTTACAAGAGATAAAAACAATATCTTCAATAATACTGCTAATGGACGTCCCCCCAAGGCGCACCCCTGAGTTAAGTCTTAAACACAAAACACAAGGAAGCAACAAAGAAAAGAACCCTTGAACCCTTGAACACAAATCACAGTGCATCTTCGCACATGATTGAAATCACCAAAAAACCACCCCCCCTCCCAAATACAATCTCCACCCCAATTTTTTCCCCTCTCTCAAACCTAGAATGAAACATTTGCCTCTGATCACCCATACCTTTTTTATATTTATGTTATACAATTCAATTGAAAATCACGCTTATCTACAACATGTTTTATGTTCTCGGCCTCTCGTCCCTTACCACGGACAGAGGGTACAGTCTCCACTAGTGCAGGACTTCCCACTTTATTTCTAAAGCAGTGCTGCCTTCCCTCCTTTACTGAGAGATGTGTACACTTCACTTACCAAATCTTTGATTATCATGACGTCACCTCTCCTCGCTACGGTAGCCCTCTTCACTTCCTATTGAAAGGAAAAACTGAAACAACAAGGCAAAAATACAATGTGGTTCACATTTTACTAATTTCTCGCTCACATTAATACTCAATCTCCTGCTGCAGTTCTCAGGTCAGGTGCGCTGGCTCGCTATGGTCTTCCGAATCCCTTGGGGGTTGCCTCTCCCCAGAAAGGGCCTGCACTCATGGGGGCAGGCTGATGCCAGCATCGGTCGGGCAAGCCTATGGGTAACCCTGGCGCCTGCTGCCTCCTCATGGTCTGTGCAGTCTCACGCTTCTTGCAGGTTGGCCTCACTTGCCCAGGAGTGCAGCGGAGGAGCCCGCAGCTGTCCGGAGGAAACTTGGAACCCTGAACGGGCCACCAAATATGTAAGGCAAGTCCCAACATCAAATAATAAAAATCAATCCAATGAGCCAAAAATAAATGCACGAGATGTGAGAAAAACAATGTTTATTACACACAGCCCGGGCTGGGGAATTATCAAAATACATTCGACATGGCATCATAAAATGATTGCATTTATAGAAAAAACCTGTGGTAAAATGACAACACATTTTATAGGTTATTCACAAATCACCAGCCTCTGATTGGACAATGGCATTTACACTATAGGTGAATCTATGCAATACCCAGTCCAATTGAATTATCCTACCCTCGTAACAATTTAGTTGACACGGAGAGCATGTTCCTTCTCATGATGCTGATTGGATGCTACTCTTTATATTTTGTATCCTCTAAACATAGTTGTTGATTGGCTGTTCAATGAGGTGTAGTCGTGGGGTGAGTGACTTAATAGATTCCAACAAGTCGCTGTGTGTGATATGACAGTGTGGCAACAAAAAGTGTAACTTTAGATCCTCTTTTAAAGACCTCATCGGTTGGCACCAACTTACTGTTCCTGCCATTATGAACGGTTAATTGACAGTTAGCATTGCAACTCCTCGTTGGAAACATTACTTGCTTCCTCTTCAACACTTCCTTTCTCATGGCTGGTGCATGATTTAATTGGCTCTGTCTTTGACCTAATCGGCTGGGGGCTAGGATGTTTGCAAACTTCATTCCCTTGCAATAATATGCATATATACAAATTGAAGTGTTATGAATGTACTTCTAGATAGGATTGTGTGCGTGTTGTTAGATGTGTTCAAAATGTTCCTTTAAAGAAATCATTAATGACTAATTGATTCTATCATTGTGATTGAATCTCTTCCAGTGAGGTTTTTGCTACAGAGGGTGGTGTTACTCCTTGAATGTACTTCCCTAATGCATATGCTTTTCACTGCTCACTATTTCATGGATACCAAAGTGTGACCTTCATTGTGCTATATTTCGATGAACTGGCTAGGAAAATAATTTGTATATTTATATCTTTTGAACACAGGCTTGGTGTTCAGTATCGGCCTCTTAGCTCAAGGGTCTGTTACTTCTTTGTTGCCTTTGCATGATCTCGCTGCCAGAATTCAGAGCTTGAGAATGTGTTTGCTTACCTGTCTTAACCAAACACTGCGTGGCATTCGGTCCTGCTGTTGGAGGCCATGGCCCTGATTCATGGAATTCATGGAATTATTTGCATTCAAAACGGGGATTTAATAATTGGTTACTGTCAGAGCCAAATATGCTCTGCAAGGAAGCTGGCTTTTCCATGTAATTTGGTAAAGGGGTAAACCCTGTTAAACTTCTAAGGGAGCAAATCATTATGCACACCAAATTAGTGTTATTCAGGAAAGGCTATAGATGAGTGTGAATCCCACCCTGTAAGAGACCCAAGCAATTGCCAAAAAAGGTAGAACATAACTCTCTGCACTCTAAGGCCATAAAAGAGAAGAGGAAGGAGAATCTTGTCTTCCAAGTGGCAGCCATAAGACCGGAGAAAGTGAATGGTGGGGAAACTAAGAGGGAAGTGAGGGTAGACTGTAAAGGAGCCATTTGCAAAAAGGTAGAACTGCGAGAGGACAAGAGGAAGATTGATGGAGAAAAGCAGGATATATCAAAAGTTAAGTGCTTCTGATGTGGAAGGTTGGGTCATTATACAAGTTTGAGGATGTGGCTGGGCCATCAATCAAACAAAACATTCCTAATTGTGGTGTATAGGGACACTTTTCCGTGGTATGCAGGGGTGCAAGAGTGTATATTGGTTAAGATGATTGAGGTCTACATAGCCATCAATGGGGTGAATGTTTTGCCATGGGAAGATCAGGCTAAATTGGATATCAAGCTGAGTCCCTGTGTTAAATGGGATATCATATTGTGCCTCCTTTACTGTATATATATATATTGGCCTAAGCCCAGTCACTCTGCGAAGAAATCCGCGGTGCAACGTGCAGATCTTAGATCGACTTAGCCGCCATTTTAGGTCCATCCCCCATTTTGATTTCTACTCCAAAGTAACTCTGTGTTCTAAAATGGTGGACAGTGTTTCCCGATTGTAACTGAACCATCTTGCATCATGTATGCTAGTTAATGCATAAACTGTCCGTTGGCCGAATGTTTGGTTTAAGCAAAGAGACCTTGTCCTACGCATGACTTGTAGACAGAGGATTACCTGCGCCAACGAGACTGATCCGCCGACATACATCAACTACAATGCTGTCTAAATACTGAACGTGGACACTTGTTGAACTGCATTGTGGTGATTATGCGTTAAGGCTTAATGTCATATCCAAGAATACACTGTTGCCATTGTGATTTGTTAGTGTGTAAACTGAAGATGATCCATATGCATATAGTTGGACAAACTGTGAGTGAAATCGGCACGAACCCTAGATCGAGAATAATTAACCTGTAGGGGGTCAGGACATTTTGATTGAAAATGTATAAAAAGCAGAACTGTTTTGATGTCCAGTACCTCTCACTTCTCACACTGAAAGTGCTGGTATTCGCTGTGATGTACTGATGGCCAGATACCTATCTGATACTTTGTTTCTTTGTAAAACTGTACAGTTATAGAATAAAGATCTGTGAATCTTTATAGCCTGTGTTTGGTGTATTTCCTTTTTGGGTACTCAGCCACGATATCACCTTTTACTTTTACAGATGGCGCCCGAATAGGGACCCTCAAGATTGATGCCAGCTCGTTGAAGGTTGACGTGGCTATCGGACCGGGATCGGACGGTGTAAAGGGGGCCCCTTTCTTGGATGAGATGCGACACATCACCAGCGCTGCGCGATCCGATCCCTGGGTGGTGAGCCCACGGTCCGAGTCAGCATCTTGATGAGGGGCCATATATCGAGGCGGGCAGATTTGCCAAAATCACCAACCACGTGCGAACTTAGTTAGAACTTTGTAATCCGATCGGACCTCCTTAGGATTGATCAAGTGAGTTGTGACCCAATCCTTAAGTATCCTGATAATTTGTTTTGGTGCATTGCACTTGCAAGTACAATTATTGACCAGGTAACACCAGCATTCTGATATGCCTGAGAAATTGTCTGCTTGCTTCAGGGCGTTATTCCGCAGTGACAGACAATCTTTGGAATTTGGCCGACCGGCACCAATTGAGGGGTCACCGGCGTGTACTATGTACTGTAAGCACGGCATTGGTAGTATAGTGTTTAATGATATTTGGCACAGACAAATTAGACATGCTTCGGAACTTCAGTGGCCAATCAATGGTAGTTTTGAAATCCCTCGTATTGAATACTTAGAATCCATATTATTAAATAAAAAGGATAGACCTGCAGCATTCGATGTATTACAGAATTGGAAGGAAGAAGCTATGCAGCAGCTTAAGAGTAGAGAAAAGCATGAGCGCCGTCATATGACGAACGCAGAAAAAGCATTGTTATATGACCAGAATAAACAGTCTGAGTCAGTTAGGAATATGGATAGGGCTTTTTCACTTGGTATCCAGAAAATGTATCCTTCTAAAGATTTTCTCATATCTGATGAGCTGATTGACAAACTTTTAAATGAACGAAGGCCTGGTGCCACAGTGCCACCTCTGTATGTTCCTCTTCCTGCTGTTTTGCCTCTTCCTGCTGTTATTCCTCCTGCCGTAGCACCTCCTGCTCCTCCTATTGCTCCTCTTAATGTTCCTCTTCCTCCGGCTGTTGTTCCTCCTCTTGTCGTTGCTCCTCCACCTACTCCTCCTCCTTTGCCTGCTTTTACGGGTCCGATGGGTTTGCCTGCTGCACCAGTGATAGCACCTCTGTTTCCGAATGTACAAAATGTGCCTAATCTCCCTCTTCCAAGTGGTTCTACACTGCTTGTAGTATATCGGGGAGCAGGATCGAGGGTTGTAACTCATAATACTGTATCTTCAGAGAGAAAGCATGAATTGACTGCATGGGCTAAACATTGTATGGAGAAGGGTGAACAAACTGATGTTTTTGCCACACTCTCTAATATAGACAATTTTCCTGACAAAAATGTTTTCATTGAAGGATTAGGAATTCATTTATGTGTAATGTGGAACAGGCTAAATGATATAGATCCCCCACAAAGGTTAAGGGATCTGAATACTTTAGCATTCTCTAGAGATACTGCGGAGAAAGTACATGAGCATATTGAGAGGGTTTTTTGTGTATAGAAGGGAGTTGGAAAGTTTAAGGAATGAAGATGTAGATGGTGATAGTTTGGATGCTATTTTTGTACAAAAACGGTTCCTTCCTTGTCGTAATTCGATAAATGAGGGAACACGAATTTGTACGAAGGATGCGATTAGGTGGATTTCAGACACGTCGATAGCTCCCGTTGAAGTATATGACACGTATAGTCAGTATACGCCAGAAATGCAGAGGAAAGTGATACAGGTAATGGTAGAGTACCTACAGGATGAACGCGAAAAAAATAAAGATTTGTTGTCCCGCAGAGTTATTGAGCATTTATAAGAGGGCTTTTTCGTTTCACACTTCTTCGGCTGCTTTAGCGCTCAATCTAGCTCTGTTGCTTAGTAAGCGTTCGGAGTTGCCTACTTCTCAATTGCATATAAGAGAGGTTCCTCCGACATTTGTCCCAAAAGTAGAGATTCGCGCTAATCCTGCAGCTGGTACACCTGCTCAGGATATTCCTGCACACTATGTGTCACAGTTTGTTCACGTCCCGTTCTCGAGACAGGAAGTGAACACCATTAGACAATCTATTCCCGATATTAGGAAGAATCTGACAGGGTTCTACAAAGAAATAGAATCTGTCTTGCAATCATCAGTATTCACCTTAAGTGATATTGATTTGTTATTTCCCGTACTGCCTGTTGACTTGTGGAAACAGATTAGGACTGTAGATGATGTACCAGGTTTAGGAGATACATGGAATAACATGATTAGACTCGATGGCGAAAGGCCAGATGGCGAGAGACCGCCACAAGTAATACTAACTTTGCCTGACAGAATAGTTACGAAATTGAAAGCTCTAATTCCTGAAAAGAGGATAATTTGGGACAAGCTTACTGCCTGTGTCCAAGGGAGGTCTGAGGGTGCTACCGAGTTTTTCAATCGGTTTGAACAAGTATTTTCATATTTCAGTGGACAAGACTTAAGCACAGAGTCTGGGAAACGGCTATTCATGGACAAATTTGTACGTGGATTTCTGCCTGACATCCATTCACAGATTATGTCCTCAGAGAGCGCTTGGCAAGCGAAGTCTCAGTCAGAAGTATTTCATATGGCTCAGTACTATCATGTCAATAACGAAAAGGAAAGAGTTGAAAAAATGAAAAAGTGATTTAAAGACAAAAGTTCTATTACAGCAAATCGTTAGAGGCCTTTGAGGGGGTAATTCACAATTTAGGGGTCAGTATGTTCCACAGGGAAATGCACCATTGGGTCCTGTAAACATAAACTAGTGTCCTTATTGCAGACAAGAGGGTCATTGGCGTGCACAATGCCCGATCCTCCAGCAAAGGTTGAATAACGCATTTGGTAATATGGGTAGACGATCCAGAGGCCGCCCTGGGGGTGGGGGTCCTGGTAGAAGTCAGTTTTCACAGGATACACAGCAACCTTTTTCACAGGATGATCAGGCAGCAAGTGTGGATAATAGAAAATGTTTGATCATTCTTCTGCTGCATACCTCTCTGAAGAGCTTCCTTTTGACGACATTCTGTTTTGCTAGTATTGCCCGAAGCAGGGTTTGGAACCAACGCCTATACCCGTTAATCAGAAAGGTCCCTACGTTGAGATGTTAGTGGGAAATAGGAAACATCTATTCTTGACAGGGGCACCAAAGTGTTCCATTGACCATTCACAGGTTCCAAACATTCCATTGTCATGGCGAACCAATGTTTTTGTAGGGTTTTCTGGCACTCCAGTTGTCTGTCCGGTTTCTTCTTCGGTACCTATTACTTTGGGTCCATTTATGGACCACTGTCCATTCCTTTTGACCACGAATTGCGGAGAGAATTTGTTGGGGTTGAATCTGTTGAAGAAATTAAATGCAGTAATTCATTGTTTTTCTGATGGAGTGCATTTGACTATTTCACCACAGCAACTTTCTGTCTCTCAATTCTTGACCAGACCTTTGCCACTGGAATTTAGTGATAGTCCACAGTGTTTGTGGGCAATTGACGATAATGATGTCGCTGTTTTGAAAATTGAGCCTGTTAAGATTAT
This sequence comes from Ambystoma mexicanum, assembly GCF_040938575.1. NCBI lineage: Eukaryota > Metazoa > Chordata > Amphibia > Caudata > Ambystomatidae > Ambystoma > Ambystoma mexicanum. The sequence continues at coordinate 1,556,770,648 of NC_090929.1, read as the reverse complement.
TTTGAAACATGGAGTGAAGTTGCCACGTGTTCCCCAGTATAAGATCTCGGTCGATGGTGAGCATGCTTTGAAAGGTATAGTCTCTGATTTTGTGCATCGTGGGGTAATTGAGGAAATTGCAGGTAGTTTGTGCTATAGTCCGATTTTGCCCATGTACAAAAAAGGCGATAATGCTATTCCCTTCCGTTTCATAATTGATTTACGTGCCATAAATAAGATTGTTGCTCCACAATTTCCCATTGTGCCTGATGTGACAACAATATTAACCATGATTCCGGCTTTAGCTACTCACTTTAGTGTTGTGGATCTAAAGAACGCTTTCTTTAGTATCCCTATACATAAAGACAGTAGATATCTGTTCACGTTCACCTTAGGGGGACGCTCGTTTACCTTCACCTGTGCGCCACAAGGTTATACGGAAAGTCCTAGCATTTACAGTAGGGCTTTGAAAGAGCAGCTCGACACACTCGTGTTGCCCACTACTTGTAGACAGTATGTAAATGATCTTCTCATAGCTGCTGACTCAGAGAGTGCTTGTAAGGAGGGCACTGTGTTGTTGCTTATCCACTTAGCATGACATGGACACAAAGCTTTGCTTAAAAAATTTCAATATTGTTGTCAGGAGGTCGCCTATTTAGGCTAGCTCCTGTCAAAGGAGGGAAGAAGGTTGAAGCCTGAATGGATAAAAATCATTTCTAGCATGTCTGCACCAAATACACAGAAGGAAGTTCGAGCCTTCATAGGAATGGCTTCTTACTGTAGACAGTGGATCCCGAATTTCTCCTTAGTGATTAAACCAATGTTGGCTTTGACGAAGAAGGGCATTTCTTCGCCAATTGCCGTGGAACTTGGAACACCAGCAAGCATTTAATCTGCTCAAGACTGCATTGTGCTCGGCACCGGTTTTGGGCACACCAAACTATGAAAAGGCCTTTGTGTTGTATGTGCATGAATGTGATGGATGTGCTTTGGCTGTATTAACGTAGGAACATGGAGGGAAGAATAGGCCATGCGGCTACTTTTCCTCCGCCCTGGATCCTGTAGCTGCGCTTTGCTAAGATGTTTGAGAGCTGTCGCTGCTGCTGCTGCATCCGTAACACAGAGTGAGGGAATGGTCCTAGGCCATGCTTTAACCCTGATGGTACCTCACTCTGTAGATGTTCTATTAAACAGAACACAAACGCAACACCTCACCTCTGCACGATTAACGAGATATGAATTGATCTTGTTTGCACCACATATCCAAATTAAGAGGTGTTGTGTCCTTAATCCCGCTGAACTTTTACCTTTCCCGCAAGGTACTGCTTGCAGTGACGAAGAGTCACACGACTGCCTTTACACTACAGAGCAAGAGACCAAAGGCAGAATCGATCTAAAGGACACTCCTTTGAACAATCCACAAGGGGAGCTGTTTTGTGATGGCTCCTGCTTTAAACTCCCGGATGGTACATCCACAGCTGCTTATGCAATCACCATGCTGAGCATGGTCGTGGAAACCAAAAGAATCACGCATAACTCCGTGCAGGCCGCAGAGATTATAGCATTGATCTGAGCTTGTGAACTTTCCAAAGGTCTTACCGTAAACATATATACTGATACAGTATACCTTTGGGGTGGTTTACAACTTCGGCAGACTTTGGACAGAATGAGGTTTCTTGACCTCCCATGGCACTAAAATTCAGCATGGCTCCTTGATAGTATGGTTACTCTCAGCGCTTGCACTCCCTATTCAGCTAGCAATTATAAAATGCGCAGCACATCAGAAGATTGTAGATAATGTAGGAAAAGGGAACGCTTTCGCTGACCAGATAGCCAAACAGACTGTCACTGATCTCTCTTCAGAAATGTATACTTCATGGGAAGCCACAAATGTCTCTACTTTGGATGAGGCTATCAATGTAGATAATATCCAAGTCGATGCCACATTAGAGGAATCTAAGAAGTGGGCTGAGGGTTTGGCAGAATTGGATGATGATGGGTGTTGGGTGGACAAAGTTGAAGGGAAATGGTTACTGCTAGATGCATACGTTACGATGATGGTTGTTATGGCTCATGGTTCTACTCATATTTGTGCTCGTAAGATCACCAAAATGTTGCAAAATGTGTGGTCAAATGATAAAATCCCTAAAGTAGCTGAACACTTCGTTCAAGGGTGTATGATTTGTCTACAGCATAATGTGGGAAAGGGCACATTTACTCTAAGGGGTAGTTTTGGTCCACCTTCTCTCCCCTTCGAAGTAATCAATTTTGACTTAATTGAAATGGAGCATTGTAACAGCTTTAAATATGTACTAGTTGTCATCTGTGCCTTTAGCAAATGCGTCAAAGCTCTTCTTGTCAAAGATGCCAAAGCTATGACTGCGGCAAAGACCATGCTGAAGGAATATTTTCCAAGATTGGTTTGCCGAGAATCATCTGGTTGCACAATGGTCCACATTTTATTGCTGCTGTAATTCTGCAGATATGCAGATTACAGATCAATAAACGGTTCCATTCGGCCAGACTAGTAGAAAGACACAACGGCATCATTAAGAACAAACTCGCTAAGACGTATGCCGGCACCAAACTAAAATGGCCAGATGCCTTACCAATTGTGCTACTGTCCATGAGGACGGCCCCTCAAACTAAGACTGGGCTCTCTCCTTTTGAGGTGGTCATGGGTAGGCCAGCTAACATTTGGAATGTCCCAAAACCTCGTTCTTTACGAGAGTTCAAAATGTACTTCTTTCTGATTACTGTGGCCAGTTAACAAAAAATCTATATCCGATTTATCACCAGGTGTGAGAGGCCTTACCTGTGAGATACGAGGGCCCAGCATACGGCCGGGAGACTGGGTCCTCGCAAAATCGTTTGAGTGATCTTCTTGCCTCGCACCTCGTTGGCGGGGCCCCTTCCAAGTTCTCCATGTCACACAGACGGCGGTGTGGGTGGCAGGCAAGAAGCACTGCATCCACGTGTCCCACATCAAGAGAATTCCTCACCCTGTGCCACACGCTACAGAAGATACAGAACCCTTCACCAATGCTGTAACCAACGATCACGAAGCAGCAACCAGCATCGAGAGTGTGGCAGAGTCTCTCCCTGAGCCCGTGGGGCCTGGGGAAACAGCCACTTCATCTCCACACTCTCCAACAGTTCTGTTTTTAGAAATTGCTTCAAATCTTGTAATTGATCTTGCTGTACATTTGCCGCTTGTATCAGGGAGTGACGGCACGTTGTTCACAGATCATTCAGTACCAGGAGTCATGAGGTACGATCTGCGTCCGAGGAAATAGACTTACTGCACGATTCGGCTGTGCCACCAAGGAAAATCATCAAAGGGCTTGTCTTTTTGGCCCGATCATTTGTACATAAGGGGATTCTGTTGGCTAGGGTTTGTGAAAGGACTAAGAAGATGCGCGGTCTGGAGATCGCCAGCAAAGAACATTGGTGCAATCGTTTGAAGAATACAATGCCTGCAACTACTCCCGCTCGTACGGAACAGATAAGAGACTGTGTGACCAGCCATGAAAAAGAACAATCGAATTTGTGGGCCCCGAAAACGTATTGTCTACTTGTGATAAGGTTAATTGGTTTCACAATAATCATTGCCTTAGGTTTCTGGTATCTGGAAGAAGTATATCCGCCTGAGAATGTGTTACCCACAGAAAATGTACCCACTGTTTCTACTCCTTTGATGCATTTGCACACTCTATATCCTAGAGACTCTCAGCACAGATAGAGTTACCACAACAACACTCTGCTGCTCATTATGAATGCTACACATGCCATTTTTAATAAGTCTAACTGTTGGGTCTGTTCGCATTTACCGCAACACGGGGATAAGGGGCTGGGTTGGTATATTCATCCTTTACCTTTGACAACTGCTTGCTATGCTTCTCTAAGAGCACTATTCTTTGGCCGATGGAACAATAGCGTCTCAGGGAACTTTGATGGGACAAATTTGAATGATTTTGAGAAACGTGTTCTAACGCCCATGGGATGCTCGCTCTTTGCGAATAGGAGCAAGCCTAATGTTGCTTCTATTAGGCCTTCTGACAGACTGTCCCGTCCTTTTCAATCTTTGATTTTTTTCAGGATGGCTATTATAGGCAATAGGGATGCCACGCCACCTTCCTATACTGTCAACCACAGCCCCGATTCAGTTTCTTTCTGCCTACAGAGGAATGGTACTCAGTCAATAGGTGATTTCAAGGGTTGAGCCAATGTTGCAAATTTGACTTGTGAGGACAGACCTTTGTATGTAGGTCGAACCTGTCTACTTTGTTTGCAGTAATGTAGCATTTCCATGGTTACCCAGGGATTGGCAGGGAATCTGTTATTTAGGGATTCTTTTACCCGGGGTATTTATTGCTAGCACTGTAGAAATTTCAAAGGCTTGTCTACGGCGGAACGAGAATGGCCATACTTCAGCACAAGTTCTGGGCAATGTAGCTAAATCCTTTGTGCCATTCTGGGGACAAATATTGAACTCAGAAGATATCAGAAGACTAGCGAGAGTACTGGAGAGGACCATCAACCGGACCACTGACATACTCTATAATATGACTTTAGAACAGAAAGCAATAAGGTTAGTGGCACTTCAGAACCGGATGGCATTAGATGTCATCCTGGCTGAACGTGGTGGGGTACGTAAATTAGTGGGGTCCGCTTGCTGTGTTTTCGTGCCAGATTCCTCCCCAACGATTTTCAGAGCAATACAAAATCTGCACATCCTTAGTTCAGAAGTGCATGTTCCCAAGGGAAACTGGGATCTTAGCGCTTGGTTCTGAAACCTCTTGCGATCTTGGGGATGGAAGCTACTTTTGGTCTTGCTGATCATTTTAGGTATTCTGGTGTTTTTCTGCTGTTGTATACAATGTCTTCCTGGTATGTGTTCGATGTTAGGAGGATGTTGTGCACAAGCGATAGGTACAAACACAGGGTTTATTAAACGGATATCATATTGTGCCTCCTTTACTGTACATATATATTGGCCTAAACCCAGTCGCTCTGTGAAGAAATCCACGTTGCAAAGTTCCGATCTTATATCGACTTAGCCGTCATTTTAGGTCCATCCACCATTTTGATTTCTACTCCAAAGTAACTCTGTGTTCTAAAATGGTGGACAGTGTTTCCCGCTTGTAACGGAACCATCTTGCATCATGTATGCTAGTTAATGCATAAACTGTCCATTGGCCGAATGTTTGGGTTAAGCAAAGAGACCTTCTCCTACGCCTGACTTGTAGACAGAGGATTACCTGCGCCAACGAGACTGATCCGCGGACATACATCAACTACAATGCTGTCTAAATACTGAATGTGGACACTTGTTGAACTGCATTGTGGTGATTATGTGTTAAGGCTTAATGTTAGATCCAAGAATACACTGTTGCCATTGTGATTTGTTAGTGTGTAAACTGAAGATGATCCATATGCATATAGTTGGACAAACTGTGAGTGAACTCGGCACGAACCCTAGACCGAGAATAATTAACCTGTAGGGGGCTGGACATTATGCTTGAAAATGTATAAAAAGCAGAACTGTTTGGATGTCCAGTACCTCTCACATCTCACACCGAAAGGGCTGGTATTCGCTGTAATAAACTGGGGGCCAGATAGCTATCTGATACTTTGTTTATTTGTAAAATTGTACAGTTATAGAATAAAGATCTGTGAATCTTTATAGCCCATGTTTGGTGTATTTCCTTTTGGAGTACTGAGCCTCAATATTACCTTTTGCTTTTACACCTGGAGCCAATCCTTTCTCGGTTGCAGTTGATGAAGGATGCTCCGGTGCTAGACTGGATAAGTCAAACTTTCCTAGTGTGTTTACAGAAGGTATTGGGAAAGTTCAAAGGATACTGAGACATAATTGTCTGCAACAAAGGGGCAAAATCTGTGATCCATGTGGTAAGGAACATTCAAATATTCCTAAGGGAGGTAGTGAAGGAGGAACTTGAGAGGTTGATGAATGAAGATGGGATTGAGCCCATACAGGTTCCAGAGTGTTTGTTTTCCTATAGTCGTGTCCCAGAAGGCCAACGGGAAAATACAGGTTTGTATCAAGGGACCTAAATAAGAACATTGTGGTCCAAAAGCATCCATTACAAGTGATCTCTGAAATGCTGAACTTGATTAGGGAGGCTTATCCCTGACCTGTCGATCACCTATCTTATACCCTTATATCAAGACTCTAGGACATGCACCTCATTCATTATTCCTTTTGGCACGTAGTGATAGTTGATAATGCACCGTTGCATGTCCTCAGCGGTAGCCGCATTTAAGTGTATAATATCACAAATGCTTGAAGGAATTCCTGGGGTTCTGGTATTCTGGGATGACTCCAGATGTATGGAGGTATCAAAGGACATTGTGATTAAAGGCTAAAATTGGTTATGGGTAGTTTGGAGGAAAAGGGGCCGATGGTAGAGTACAATAAACGCACATTTCTAGTAAAGGAAGCAAACAACCTAGTTCATGCTCTAACGATGGCCATAGATCTTGGAAAGATGTCATGAAAATGCATAGGGATGCTCCATTGTCATCTTACAAAGAAAAATGAAGGTAATTTCTAGGGAAATCTGAATTTGATAGTAAATTCATTTGGGGATTTTCTGACATCACTTACGCCTTGAAGAAGCTAATGAAGAAGGAGGCTAGGATGCTGGAATGAGGGTTGTGAGGGTGAAAGAAGGCACATGCTGTGCCCCATTCTTGCTGGCGGTATTCATTCATGGGGTGAAAGCTCATTACAGTGGATGCCAGGGGTAAGGGTTTAGGGGCAGTTTGGTCATAGAAGGAGGGCTCGAAAGAAAACGTGATTTTGTTTTGCCTTGTGAGCTGTTCTCAGTTAATTGAGAGGAAGTTATTAGTATGTTGTTGGGGAGCAGAACACTTTCCTTCAGTCCATGTGCAGTGAAGAATGTATAATTAGCACTACTCACAAACTCTTAGTAGAAGTCCTAAGAGTTCTAGGGTTTTCTTGAGCTGGCACTAGAACAGCAAGGTTGGGTTTAAGGCTTTTGGAATTTAAATGCAAAGCGTATTTACCTGTGATGAAGAACTGCACTGCTGATTTCCTGTAAAGAATGCCAGTGCATGCTTTTAAGGTAATAGTAGTGGAGGAGGATTGTGCTGTTGCAGCATTGTAGGAAAATGACACTGACTCTCAGTGAGCTTTGACTCTTACAGACTAGTAACCGTACATTGTATTGGATAAAACCATCAAGACAGTGTTCAATTCGGTGTACTCAGGGTGGTATGAGATGGAAGGTCTGGATGAAGCATGTGATTTATTATGAGGTTAGGAAGGCGATGACCCCAGCAGAGGATTGGTTGTTCAGAGGGGTTAAAGTGATCCCTTCCCTAGAATAAGAAATAAGAAATAGGATCATTATTATAGCTCATGAAGAAAATTGCCATCACAATCGGAAAGCTTGGGGAATGTTTTTATTTGGCTGAGGCTGGATTGCCAAGTAGCGAGAGCTGTGATAGAAGGTTTGCCTTGTTCCAATTGTGGCAACATCTAGAGGTGATCAAGCTAACTCTGTGTTCCCTCCCATTGTCTAAATGGCTGCAGGAAAGCTTGCGTAGTGACGTTTTTTAGTCATATCATTGCCTAGTAACAGTGGTCAATTCCTGATGGTGCAAATAAACCACTGTGTCAAATCAATAGAGATTGCCATGGTGGATTGGCAGTATCATAGAATTACTGGACATGATTTTCATTTGGGATGGCTATCCCAAAACCATCCTAAGTGATAATGGACGGCAGTTTGCAGCAAGAGGTAGGATACAAAATGGTAAGCACATGGGATTTTAATGGAAATTCACCTTGGTTTATCATTCAGCGACCAAGGGTATTGTGGAGAGACTGAATAACCCCATTAGCAGATGATTGAAAGAAGCACTTGATAATGAGCTGGATAGGAGGAAAGTGTTGGGTGAGATGATTTGGAGACTGAGAATTGCTCCCAACAGCACTCACTACAGGAGTGTCCATCTTCAGGTTGTTGCGAGGCAGAGAATCTAGTCCGAAGTTATCACCCTTTTGGTTGACTGATAAACTGGGAGCAAGGATGGTTGATGAAGGTTTTATAGTGGGCAGTCTCCAGTTGTCGCAGGAGAATATAAGCCTTGTGATGACTCTAGGATCTCGCCTCAGTCCTCCAAATAATCTATTGAGGGAGGAGATTATGTCAGGGTCAAGTGAGCGCATGCTTACATTCTCCTCTCACATGAAGTTGGTGAATATCCTTCGGAATGCAGAGAGAATAGAAAGTTATGTGGTGTGGAACAGGAGCTGTGTCAAGGTTTATGGATGGGATATCACTTACAGTGAACATTCCAACAGTATTGTGACCACAGGTGATTTGGAATGATGAATGTGGGGTGGAAAGTAAAGATAAACAAAGGCAGAGGAATGGCAAAATCTCAATATTGAGGCAGAGAGGTGAGTGGGTGCTCAATGAGGGTGGAATAACACAGAGAAATAAGGGAATACATTCAGTTCCTATTAGGCGGCAGGGTTTTATGCTATTTAGATAAAAGCAGTCCATACTGAAACAAAAATCACCCCTTGGATAGTGAATTATAATATTATGTTTTATTGTAAGTCATTTTTGGGGGGCATTCTTATTGCTTGGCACTCACTCAATTGTCATGATGCACAATATATTGTTTACTTTTCCTGGCATAAGCAGGAGGAAGTGTGGTATCTACTGCTTTCTTCCATCCCTATTGGAACCTGCAGGGTGTGGAATTCCAAGGCAGGTCATTGGAGTTGGAAGGCAAGGGGGAAGAATTTAGCAGGGATATTCACCCTCCTTATGTACTTGTCTTAAATAAAGACCTTGTTAACACACCTCTTCCTGGTCTGCGTACTTCACAAAGGACCTGAGGCGTCCAGCACAGCTAAGAAAAAAACAGATATGGGAAGATGTAGCGAGAAAGGTGAGTGTGGTTGGCACCACTGCATGCACCATAAAGGACTGCAAGAAGATGTGGGACGACCTGCGCCTGCGAGTATGCAACATCCTGTCAGCCAATCGCAGCCAGGGGCTGGCAACAGGTGGCGGTGCACACTCCCCCATTAAGTTAACAAGGTGGGAAGAGACCTGCAGCTCGACAATCGATATGGTGACCATTGAAGGAGTAGGCGGAGCAGAGTATGGAGTCCCATAATCGGCTGATGAAGGTGAGTGACCCTTTGCATACAACACAAGTCCCCACAAACACCTGACATCCAAATAATAATGTTGTCCAACAAATGTGAATCTGATGAGGGCTACTACATGGCCCATCATACACACATTCACTTATAAACAAAGTGAATAGGGCCTGCCAGTCTACGCTCTCTCGGATAGAGTCAGTCAATTCAAGGTTTAACTTGGTATAGTAATTAGTCCATTACAATGTAAATAGAGATGTAAATACAAGTATTTATTCACAAAAGTGGACACTACACGCCAACACGTGTTTCAGCCCTCTCCGGGCCGTCCTCAGGGCGTATTATCATTGAGATGGTAAGTAACTGTTAAGAAACAATTATGATCCATGCCCATTTACATTTAAACAATGGGTAGCCACATTATTGTGTATTACAAAATAATACAAAAATAAAATAAATCTGTCAAATTTTGAATGTAAACATAAGCCAGGTAAAATATACAATGCAAAGGAGGAATAGAGAAAGAGGCAAACAAGGGAGAAGGGCCGGGGGAGAGAAAAGAAAAAATAATATTTTCAAATTAGATGTGAGTTGGTATTATACAATCACTAGTTACTGAGTTACAAATTACTAATTGTTAAAACAGTCTGTAATGCTAGTTTTTAACAAAGCCAGGTTGTTACACCTAATAGACAGAGTGGACAGTCAATTAGTATGGCATACCTGATAGTTGTGAATTGAGAGAGTAATAGTATCAGTCAATCTCCAATGAGTATATTTACTGGTACCTGTAAAGATATATAGGTGCATGTTGTAGCCTTATGGATACTCTCAGTTCTGAGATGTAATTGAAACTGCGAAATTCTCAAATGCCAATCTATGTAATACAGTGGTGATTGCTTGCTTACCTATGGTTAGGTAACTTGATTATAACTCGGTGAAAAGTAGTTTGCTGGGTAGTCCTAGCGTCTTGAATGTGCGAGTGAAATCTGTTATTAACAGAAGAGATACATGGAAGAATGTTATGAGATGTGCTGGGTGGCACTTTATAATATTAGAAAAGTATCTGTTCACAGGCGCTCGTAGCTCTTACCTTTAAACGCCTGAATACGTGTGCAGCACAGCGATTTCTGCCATCTGCCTGCAACTCCCTGGAAGGAATGTGGGTGCGGCTGGGCTAGCCAATAGCTACTCAGCCAGGCTGTTTAGTAGTTCCGGTCATGTGACCGTCCACATGCTGTTGCCTAGCAACTTTGTAGGTGTCAGAAGAGTGCTCGGGTTTACAAGTGCTTCTAGCGAAAACTCTGAGAGCGTGATTAATGCCGGTGCTCCTTAATTTGCAAACGCTGGGAGACAGGAGTAATTGAATTCTTACACTTGCACCGCTAAGTTAGCATAGTGTGGGATTTAAGGGAAACGTTCCCATTTGAGTCGTAAAGAACCCCTGCAACCTAGTGTTTGGGGGGCCATTGAATAAGAATTGGCTGGACAGCATTGTCCTGAGAGTAATTTACTTGACAAAGGCAGAGGACCGGATCTCAGTGGTTGGTGTAATAGGCACACCGAATATGTGTAGCCTGATAATATTAGTTGTATTGTGATCAGATTTTTCCATATTCAAAGAAAAACTGGTCAAATGACCGAGTTTGCGCATTGGTAGCGTTAATATGTGAGAACTAGTGAATTAGAGTTGATATTGCATTTAAATTATTTAACAATAAGAATATATGAAATTCAAATAAAAGAATATGTGCAAAGTAATATGCGGATTGAGACCCATGGATTAGTTTTAAGACATACTGCATAGGTTCTGATTGTTCATATTATTGTTGTCGGGTCATATTATTGAGATTATGCGAACTAACTGGATTGGTGTAAAGCCAGGGTAAGTGCGGAGACCAGTGTTATTATTGGGGAAATGAACGATCAGGTAGTCAAGTTATCTCGTTGGTTGGCTATGAAAGCGATAGTATTGAGTTATAGCTAATATTTCATGTTCAAATAAATCTGGTTGATACAAATATTTACCAGGGTAATTGCTTAGAATTCATAAGGTTTAGTGTTTAGTAAGGTATGGTGAATCTAATTTCTATGCTGATAGCATAAGTAAAGTATGTGGTAGAAAGGAATTTTAATACTGACCCCCTAAACTACTGGGTTGGCATGAGGACAGCAAGGTACGGTTAATGAAAATAATGACCCAATTGGTGATGTATCATGAATGCAGTCCAAGAGGATTGTCCACCCTTCTGTAGTGTAACAACTGGCTCACAGAGTAACCTTAAATTTGAACATTGTATCGATATTAGACATATCAAAGAAAAACATTCAGTTCATGCTCTTGATTGAGTCCAAGTTGAACACATCTTAGTTTACATATCATCCGGGCTTCCGCTTGTTGTAAATACAGTTGTTAATCACCACCTCTAGCATGTGGTTTGATGTGTTGCAGACCTACAAATCTGATTTCTTTTCTGTGCGCCACCTGGTGTTCTTTTTGCCAGTGTACTGCAAATGGTAATTTGATGTCTTGACTGTTAAGATTTGCTAGGTGTTCTCTGATTCTGACCCTCAGTTTCCTGATGGTACTGCCAACGTAAACCTTCTTACAGACACAAATAATTCCATATATAATATATTTGGAGCGACAATTAATGAACTCCGTAATTTTGGTAGTCAAATTGCCATGACAAGTAAATACTTTGTTGGTAGGTGATAGGGCAAATTGACGAAAATTGCAGGTCACACACTTGTGGAATACGCTGGGTTTAATGCTCTGCGTAAGCCAATTGGTCTGTCTGTCGGAACCAGGTTTCATAAACGAGGGACACAGTAAGTTTCTAAGTGTGGGAGCTCTAGAATCTTTTCTAGAGCTCCCACACTTAGAAACTTACTGTATCCCTCGTAAGTTTCTAAGTGTAAGTTAGTAAGTTTCTAAGTGTGGGAGCTCTAGAATCTTTTCTAGAGCTCCCACACTTAGAAACTTACTGTGTCCCTTGTTTATGAAACCTGGTATGAAACACCTGTTGTGTTAAAAAAAATCACATGACTGGAGATTGCTTCTTCAGCGTGTGTCAATTTATTGAATGACATTGTACAGTGCGAATTCATCCACAAACCCAGTGACCATATTCCCCCCGTCACAGTGCCCAGGGTCCCACATTCATGTCACCCTCTGCAACACAGTGCATCAGAAACTATGGTTTATCAGTGATTGGTGCACAGCATGTCCCTCATGTGCATCGCGGCTTCTCCTTCCTCATCTTCTTCTTCACCTGGTGATGGCTGGTCCATGTCAGGTGGCAGAGGAACGTTCTGCCGGATGCACATGTTGTGCAGCATTGCACATACAATGATGATCTTGCCCACCTTCTCAGGACCGTAAATGAGTGTGCCACCCGACCTGCTGAGGCAGCGAAACCGTGCCTTCAGCAGGTCAAAGGTCTGCTCTATGACCACATGAGTGCCTGTTCTGCAGATTCCTGACAGGGGTGAGGAGCCACGGCTTCATGGGATAGCCAGGATCACCTGCATGGGAGAAAAATAAGGTATGTGTAAGGGTATTTCTTCTGTTCCATTTGTGCTCAGCCTGTACATCGTTCATGCTCATATGCAGTATATCATAAATGGCAGCTATTGACTTCACATCTGCACTACTATCTGCCCTGACCAAATGCATGATGGGCAATGTTTGATGCATTAGGCTAATGCCCAACGTGATACAGCTTGTTTAGTCTATCATGCTTTTGAATATTTGTTGACGTCATGCACGTGTCCCTCGATGTTTTTACACCAGTCACAATGTCACAATATGATTGTTGGTAGGGTCCCCCAGTGTAGGGATGTGTACCTTGGATGTTGCAGGGTATCGACTTGCATGCCACACCATTCACACGCATGTAGGTGTTGTTCAATATATAATGGCTCCAATTTGAGGCATCCCTGTCACATGTTTTTTCCCATTTGTATTCATCTGCGCATGTTGCCATGGTGGTATGCAGTGTTACTGTCGGAAGGGGCAGTGACAGGTGATTTCCCTGAGGGGGAAATCATACTGCGCACTCATGGAAGCATGACCTGTGAAATACTTTGATGCGGTCATGTGTATTCAGCTTTGTGACTGCATAATGGTGCATTGTGGTGCTGTGGGTACGGTCAGGTGATGCCCAGTGGACAGATTCACGGGTGTGCGCTGATTGTGTGTCTGACATTTACACATTGGTGTGCGGGCGGAATATGTCGGCCTCCATTTACTGTGTCATGCATCTTATTTGTATGATTATGGTCTCGTTGTTTGTGTCATGGTGCATGCCCCCAAAACTCTGAAACCCGCGATCCCAGCCCAGATTCTGGCTTCCTTTGGGACTTCCCAGGCCCCAGCTAGGCTCATCTGGGCTCAGTCCTGGCGTCAGGCCCATGGCAAGTATTAAATACATGGTCCATTTATTTGGCTCTGAGATGCTCAGCCATTCAGTACAGGGCGTGGCTTGGGACTACTTTACCAGAGAGACAGGATACGATGAAGGGGACTATTTTCCTGGAACTACTTGCAAGGCTATTTAAACCGCACCTTGCAAACTGAACACGCTTCGTGTTAATCTGCACTCCTGCAGCGTAACGCTCACTGTGTCAGTTCTTGCTTCCTTCCTGCCACGCCCGTCCAGAGTCTTCTATCCATCGGCACCTGTGAAAATAGAAGAACAAGAGTTATTCACGCATTGAAGGCCTTACCTGCAGAATATCCAGACCTTGCCTTTACTCTTATCCAAGGGCCGCTGCATCTGTAGAAGATCAGAACAGAAGGCACCCTCTCGGGTAGCGACGCACCTGACTCGGCCTCCTCCAGGAACTCCAGCGAGCAGTTCTCCATCATTCTGCATCGCGCCACATCTCGACACCGTCAGTCGGACCTTCCATCTTCTTCCTGGAAAAGCGCCACACCTGCCAAACAGAAAAGACAAAGCAGGTTAGTCACACACAACAAGAAGGCTAAAAATAAAGCGAACTATTAGCGCATCTCGCACAGCGCTCTACTTACCGGCAAGAATCCTGCACATCATTGTCAGGAGAGTCATCATCATCCGAACACCGCTTTTGTGCCACACCTGAAAGACAAAAAAACGAACATTAGATATCTTGCATGCAAGGACTTAAGTCAGTTATTTCAAGGAGTTATTGGAATAGAGACTTACCTGCTTACTCCGGTCCATCCACTTCAGCAACCTCCATCGGATCAGGGAAGTAACTCGATCCTGGAACTACAGAGAAAACGCGCCCCTGCCAGAGAGTTTGCAGGACGGAGAGCTCACCCATATAATAGACAAGGTGAGCCATGGAAAGAGAAGGATAACACGGAAGGAGGTGAAAACCAAAACCAGCTCCACACAGTTGGCTAATATCTTGTTTCAACTTGCAGACAAACATCTCCTGAGGCAAGACAGAGGGAAGACGCAAGCAGGCCCTCATTAAGCAGAACAACACCAGTGCAGACACCATCCTTCGCACACGAGCACGCCCCCGTGGAGACCAGGTGAGCGTGACAGTTTGCCAGCATGGACAGTGTCCAGACACCCCATTGAAGACACTCCCATGGGCCAGAGGGCAGAGAGGTTGCACATGCATGTGTCCCCCCATGATACACTCAGATGGCCCAGAGGGCAGACAGGTTGCATATGCATGTTCCCCCCCCACGGTACACTCCCATGGCCCAGAGGGCAGACTCACCTAGCAGCCAGGCACATCGTGCAGCATCTCGTTCCATATAGCGGGGTAGCGAGGAGTTTCGTAGCACCATTTCATCTTGTGTGGATACTGGGTATCTGGCACAGCAATGTATTATCATCTTGCTGGCATCATACACCATCTGAACATTGAAGGAGTGGTATAGCTTCCGATTGTGGTACACCACCTCCATGGCATGCGGGACTACCAACTCCAGGTGGGTGCAGTTGAGGGCACCAATGACATTGGGCATGCCTGCCAGTGCATGAAATGCTAATTTGGTGTCTCATTCACCTCCTGTTCTGTCTGTGGTATGGACATGTGGGACCTTGCATGCTTTAGGAGTGCACCCAGCACTTGGTTTAGCACACTGGAGAAACATGGTTGCGAGATGCCATGCAGCTGCCCCACTGTGTGCTGGTAGGTGCCTGTGGCCAGGAAGTGGAGCACAGACACCACCTTCAGCAGAGGGGTGTCATGGCCACTGGCCCAAAAACACAGACCCCGCACGCATCAGGGGACGAAGGCAAGGGGTAACACAAATTTTGATTGTCCCTTTGGGACATTAAAGCATAAAAGGCCCAGTTGGACTCAGTCCTGGCGCCTTTTGGCACGAGGCTCATGAACAAATGTAAGCTGACACACTTTGGTGCAAAAGTACTTTATTTCACTTGCAGGAATTCCACATGCATTTATTCGGGCTTGGCTGCTGGGGAAAGCTGGATTGCACGTGCAGCATCCTTTAGGAGTGTCAGGGCGGGGCCGGTAAGCCAAGGCTAATGGGCGTGGCCAGAGCTAGAGTATATAAGTCCGCCCAGACTTCATGCAAGTGCTTCACGTTATTCTGCACTGGCAACTTAACGCTCACCGCCGCCTGAGCGCATCTTACCTTTGATTCCAGCTACCAGCCTCAGCACTTACCTTGGGACCTGTTCTCGTCAGCACGCATCACTGCTGACTCTGGCATTCATCATCCATCTCCAGACCTCCGGAAAGCAGCACTTCAACCCCGACATCGCGGCTCGACGAGCAGTTCATCCGAAGACGGCACCTGCATGGGAAAAAGACAAATACAAGGTTAGAAATTACAAAGACATTGGGCCTCATTACGACCCAGGCGGTAAGTTACCGCCTGGGCCGTGACCTTACCACCATGGCGTAAACTACGTTTACGCCATGGTGGTTGGCGGACTTACCGCCCCATTCCGAGGTCGGCGGGGCGGTAAGTCCCCAATCCCCATTTACCCTTCCCCATTCCCATTTTTGCCCCATAGGGCATAATGGGAGTGGGGAAGGCGTTAATTACGCCACCGTAAATTACGGTGGCGTAATTAACAACAAGGTCCCTTAGCGCCATGGATTTTAACACCTGCTAAAAGCAGGTGTTAAAAGCGCCATGGCGCTAAGGGACCTCGTAATTGGCGGTAAGGGGTCGGCGCAGCTAACGCTGGCGTTAACCCCTTACCGCCAGGGTCGTAATGAGGCCCATTACGTTTAAGGTCGCGCTTTTGACAAATCGTTGTGCTCAACCTTAAACCAACACACACCTACTGTCAGAGCATCATGGGCTCCTTTGTCTTCCATTTTGGCTTCGCTTCATGCACCGCAAATACCGCAGTGCCACAATTTCACCTGTTGGAAGAAAGCAGGAGAGAGACATCATTAAAAGACACAGACAATAATCAGGAACTAACATCACAATATTTTAAAGCCATAAGACATTTACCATCAGGAGTGGCTATGCCACAGCTGGTCTCGGTTGCCACGTACAATGGGCCAGTGAGAAGCAGGACGGAGAGCTCATCATCATTAATCAACAGGTGGGCCTATATGGGTCGGCGCATGCTCAACACACTTTGGGAAGAAGGGTTTGAGAGACAACAGTCACATAGCAGCATACTCATGATCTCTCATATCCACGCCGGAGCAATATCACCAATTGTCGCAGCCCACAGCATATGTGCAGGGGAAGAAGCCTGACAATGGTGATCCACTTCCAGGGAAGGCTGCAACTGTGAATAGATTTATGAACACTCTAGTTACTTATTTATTTTTTTTTTTTTCTTCTTTATCATGATTAGTCCCTGAAGAAGGTCTGGGATAGACCGAAATGCAATGGAGAACAGAATGTTTGTGATTGGCCTAACAAAGATGAAAATTGAACAATAAATATACTTATATCACAATTAACTGAATCAATTAGAATCTTTTCCACATATTCAGAGCAATACTATATATGTTTTCAAGAAAGTACAGTGGGATACCCACACAGGTCCTTCCAGTAGACTGGTACAACTAATCCAGCCAACAGTATATTAATACCGTTAGTAAAACATGATGATCCTCTGCTTCGAGACTTTGGGGAATATCAGCGTGAGATGGAGACATTTTTTGTAAGGCATACTCAATGACAAGATCTGGACAATGAATTGTTGTCAATCAGACAGGGAAACCAAGACCAATTGACCTACATCACAAACTTCAATCGTCTTGTAGCACAGACAAACTGGCCAGAAGAAAAGAGAATTACGCTCTTTTATCGAGGGTTGCGTGGGGAACTTAAGGATGTTGTAGCTCAAGTGGTAAATCCCCCCGAGGGATGTGCGGAATACATCAACTTGAGTGTGCAGCTTGATCACAGATTGCAGAATTAAAAAATGGCCCGAACAAGAGCTGAAGGGAGGTTGGTCTACGTGCGACTCCCCCGTGACAATCAAGCCAAATCACACGAACAGACTGAACCAATGCAGATCGGTAGATTACGGAGTCCTATCACCAAGGTAGAAAGGGAGAAAATAAGGCAACACCAACTCTGCTTATACTGCGGGAAAGCAGGGCACTATCTCTGAGAATGCCTGGTGAAACTACCCAAGAAATTAGTCGGCGCAACGGGCAAAGACGACGAGGAAGAAGACATTACCTTCGATTTCATCTGTGACCCTCAGTTCCAGATGATATTAGGAATGCCTTGGCTGGAAACCCACAACCCTAGGATCAACGGCGAAAATGATTTCTGAACTTTCCTCAAGAGTGTGCTAACATTTGTTACAATAAAAAATGTTGCAACATGAAACCAAAGAAAGGAACCATTCTGGGACTCACTGGTTCCTTACCACCTGAATACCTGGATTATCAGGATGTTTTTCAGAAAGAACAAGCGAACATCCTGGCTCCACACAAGCCTTACGATTGCAAATTGTTCTGGTGCCCAGAGCCAAAATTCTCTGCAGTCGGATTTATGCCCTAACGGAGCAGGAAAACCATCAACTAAAATCTTACCTGGATCAGTATCTAGCTAACAGCTTTATCTGCCTGTACAAGTCCCCTGCCTCCTCTGCTCTCTTTTTCGTACCTAAAAAGAAGGGCGACTTAAGAACTTGTACGCTTAACCAGATCACAGTAAAAAACAGATATCCACTGACACTTATTCCAGAGCTTTTGGATGAGGTAAAGAATGCTCAAATGTACACAAAACTGGGTCTACAAGGAGCCTATCATCTTGTAAGAGTTAAAAAGGGGGATGAGTGGAAGACGGCTATTTCGAATACCAGGTTATGCCCTTTGGGTTATGTAATGCCCCCGCGGCGTTCTAATTTATTATGAACAACATGCTTTGTGAATTATTGGACGTTTGCCCACTTGTCTACTTGTCTACATTGATGACAATAACAGCTGTCACAATCTCATTTACTCAGCTTCCAAGGAGGACCATGTCGGCCATGTGCGAGCAGTATTGGAAAAGCTTCGACAACATCTGCTGTTTGCCAAGTTGGAAAAGTGTTTCTTCCATGTAACAGAAGTAGAATTTGTGGGCTTTATGCTTACACCATGAGGAGTACACATGGACATACGCAAGGTGGATGCCATCCTCCAATGGCCATCACCAACATCCACAAAAGGAGTACAAAGTGTGCTCGGATTCGCCAATTTTTATTGTCGGTTTATTCCCAGGTTTTCGCAGATAGTGCATCCAATTACCTCCCTGCTGAGAAAAAACAAGAAAGTCCTTTGGTCTTCAGAAGCAGAGAAAGCCTTGCAGGAGCGGAAACTTGCCTTCATCAAAGCATCAGTTCTTCGACACCCTCGACCGGACCTGCCATACGTGGTCAAAACAGATGCCTCCAATGTAGCCATGGGGGCAGTATTCTTGCAGAGGGACTCCGAAATAGGACAATTACATCCTGTAGCATTCTGGTCCCATACGTTTTCTGCACCCGAATTGAACTATGCAATCACAGACAAAGAACTGCTAGCGATTAAAGCAGCCTTCAAAGCATGGAGACATACAGTCACTGTCATCACTGATCACCGCAATCTGCAATACTTGAAGACCGCCAAAGCCCAATCCTCACACCAACTTCGTTGGGCTCTTTTCTCTGCGGAATACGCTTTTATCATCCTCTACAGACCCGGATTACGGAATCGGAAAGCAGACGCTCTGTCGCGCATGAGTGAGGACAAAGAAGCTTTTACCACGTCTGAGCCCGTGGCCATCATTCCTGAAGAACACATCCAGAAAAAAATTGCTGCAACCACCTGTTTGGACAACTTGAAAACCGATCTCCGATCTCAGATGAACCAATCAACACACCGGAATGGCTCTCTAGAAGAGATCAATACACCATTGAAAATGATCTACCGTACTTTCAAGGGAGACTGTACGTTCAGGACAAAAAATTACAAGATCAAATAATAGCAAACTATCATGATTCACTAGTGGAAGGACATCCAGGAATTGCCAAGACTCAAGCTAAAATACAAAAAAACTATTGGTGGCCAACTTGGAAAAAGACATTGCCCAATTCATTGCGTCCTGTGGTGTCTGCGCACAACCCAAATCTCAAAAACTAAACCCAGCCGGTTTACTGCATCCATTGACCGTACCCCCAGCACCCTGGCATATGTTGTCAATGGACTTTATCACAGATCTTTCTCCCTGCAATGGATATAAAACCATCTTAGTTAATGTGGATTTGTTCTCCAAAATTGCCCATTTCATCCCATTAAAAGGACTCCCCACTGCTTCTGCCCTCGCCACCATGTTTTTGGAACAGATTGTCAGATTACACGGGTTTCCATCAATATTAATATCAGATTGCGGAACTCAGTTTGTCTCAGCACTCTGGAGGAGATGCTGCAATTAGCCAAAATCGAGCTCCGGTTATCCACTAGTCATCATCCTCAAACCGATGGCCAAACCGAACGGACCAACCAAACCTTGGAGCAATATCTAAGGTGTATGTTGCAACAAACTGAGGAATCCTGGAAAGACATATTTTGGTTGACCGAATATGCCTACAACAATTCCATCCACACTAGCACCGGACAGACTCCATTCTACACGGTGCATGATTGACATCCTTGAACGTCCGTTTTTGATTCACTTGACAAATTGGAAATGCCAGCAGTGACATCCTTACATCAAACCATCACTCGGATTCTTAAAGAGGCAGCAGAACATTTGACCAGAGCTAAAGAAAAGCATAAACAGTTTGCAGACCGACACCGAAGAGAGGCCCCATATTATCAGGTCGGAGACAAGGTTTGGTTAGCATCCAAAAACATTCCCCTGAAAGGACCACGAGCCTTTTGTCCCAGGCACCTGGGGCCTTATCCCATCAAAGCCGTGATAAACCCTGCTGCCATGAAATTGAAACTACCACCTAATATGCGAATCCATCCGGTATTCCATGTTTCACTCCTGAAACCAGTACTTGGATTGAAGCACCACCCAAGTCCGACATCATAGAAGGAGAACCGGAATACGAGGTCAAATATATTCTGGATTCCAAGATAGTGCAATCTAAATTGTACTACCTTATAGACTGGAATGATTATGGACCTCAAGACCATACCTGGGAACCCAGTGAATTTCGTTCACGCTCCACGACTGATCAGACAATTCCATCGAAACAATCGCACCAAGCCAGGACCAGGAGAAAGAACACCCATGAGAGGGGACTTGAGGGGGAGTGCTGTCAGGGCCTTTGGCCCGAATACACAGACCCCGCACCATCAGGGGACGATGGTAAGGGGTAACACAACTTTTAATTGTCCCTTTGGGACAATAAAGCATAAAACGCCTAGCCAGGCTCATGAACAAATGTAAGCTGACACACTTTATTTGGTGCAAAAGCACTTTATTTCACCTGCAGGAACTTCTTCGTGCATTTATTCGGGCGTGGCTGCTGGGGAAAGCTGGATTGCACATGCAGCATCCTTTAGGAGTGGCAGAGTTGGGCCGGTAATCCAAGACTAATGGGCGTGGCCAGAGCTAGACTATATAAGTCCGCCCAGCCTTCATGCAAGCGCTTCATGTTCTTCTGCCCTGATGGCAGCGTAACGCTCACTGCCGCCTGAGTGCATCTTACCTTTGATTCCAGCTATCAGCCTCAGCACTTACCTTGGGACATGTTCTAGTCGGCACACATCAGCTGACTCTGGCATTCATCATCCATCTCCAGGCCTCCGAAAAGCAGCACTTCAACCCGACATCGTGGCACGGCAAGCAGTTCATCCGAAGACGGCACCTGCAAGAGAAAAAGATAAAGACAAGGTTAGAAATTACAAAGACATTACGTTTAAGATTGCACTTTTGACAAATCTTCGCCCTCAACGTTAAACCAACACTCACCTGCTGTCAGAGCATCGTGGGCTCCTTTCTCTTCCATTTTGGCCTCGCTTCATGCACTGCAACTACCGCAGGGCCGCAATTTCACCTGTTGGAAGAAAGCAGGAGAGAGACATCATTAAAAGACACAGACAGTAATCAGGAACTAACATCACAATATTTTAAAGCCATAAAACACTTACCATTAGGAGTGGCTATGCCACAGCTGGTCTGGGATGCCACGTACAATAGGCCAGTAAAGGAACTTGGTCCATCAAGAAGCGCCCCTGCAGTGAGAAGCAGGACAGAGAGCTCATCATCATTAATCAACAGGTGAGGCTAAATGGGTCGGCGCATGCTTACCACACTTTGGGAAGAAGGCTTAAAGAGAGACATCAGTCATATAGCAGCATTCTCACAATCACTCATATCCATGCAGGAGCAGTTTCACCAATTGTTGCAGCATATGGGCAGGGGAAGAAGCCTGACAAGGGTGATCCACTTCAAGGGAGGGCTGCAACCATACCCCAACGTCCCCGCAGATACCAGGTGAGCATAACAAGGGGGGATGGCGGTGCGGATGTTGATCAGGCTCACCAAGTCTTCATGTATTAGATCCACTATGGTGGTGATGGTGTCCCTGTCCAGGTGGTACAGGGTGTGGATCTGTGCTGGGGTTAAGTTGAATGGACTGGCCCTTATGCGAGGGATTGGTGGCTGCCTGCGGGAACCATTGCCTGCACTGGTGGGATTTGCTGGGCCGGTCTCACCCTCCTTCCTCTCCTGCATCTCCTCTGTAATCCCTGCTGTACTGCTTGCTCAAGGAGTAGCAGTGCAGGCATGTCCTCCAGCTCCAGTATCGCAATTGCACGTGGAATCATTTTGGGTGTGCTCCTTTTGTGCAGGGCAAGCTCCATTGCCTCCACTTGTGTTGATTGTGTGCACCTGTGGCAGTTGGGAACACAGCAGTTTCCTATTTCCAGGTGATCAGCGATGCCGGTATTGCCGGCATCATGGTGGCCCTTCTTACCGGCATCTGGATGCCGGTATGTGCATGTCTGTGTGACTCGTTAAGGTCTTCTTCCTTGCAGCATTCTAGTGTTACTGGCACGGCGCCCGCATACACTCCAGTGTGGTGGCGCACGCACAGCGGGTCGCTGTCGATGCCGGTAGCACCGGATTCTAGGGTTGCAATACACTGGTCTGGTAATGGATGCCGGTATTGCCTTACCGGTACCGTGATTACCGGAGCGCCAACCTTGTAATGAGGCCCATTGTCACTTCCATGGCTTCCACAGTTCCCCCTCTGCTTCCACCTGACTCAACCCGTACACTTCCATTGGTGGGACGTGCACCCATCCCAGCTATGTGCCGGTTTAGCACTTAGAGGGTGCGGGCCACTCTGAAACCTCATTCTTTAGACAGACCTCTCATATGGCAGTGGCCCAGGCCTCCTGGGTGCAACGCCACCCTTGAACTGTCTTGGCCAACATTGTTGACGCACCACGGCTAAACCTTATATCCCTTCAGCAAAGCAAGTGCCATGGTCCTTATGCCTCTTCTCAGCTTCTGCCTATCTTGTCTCCCTGGGATTCTCCATGACATGTCACCCGGGCTTTACACTTACCTGCCCTTTGTCCTCCTTGTACTCTGCCGCTGCACAATGGCGTACCCAGGTCCTGAGGCCCCCGCCCAGCACGCTCCTCTCTGCACTCCCAGAGCCATGATCTGCCTCATCCTCACTGCCAGTCGGATCACCATCCTGGGCACAAACCTCTACAGGGCTACTCCTTTACTCAGCCCCCATGCCATTCAGCACCTGGGGGGACTCCTGCTCTTCCACCTTTAGACACTTTCTCAATGGTTTCGTCTTCCTCCAAAGATTGTTTTAGCTTGTTACATGTTGCCCAGCCACACCAGCGTGACCTATTAACTCTGTCTCAACGGGATTCCACATGCTCCCTGCACTGGTGTGTCTAGACTCTTTTGATTGGGGTGGCCCAAGTGGGGCACTGATTTATGCAGGGGTAGCATGATAATGGGGTGTAGTGATAACATGTGATTATATGTTATTATAATGGGGTGGCAACTGGGGAGGCCAATCCAATTCCATTGGTAGCATGTGCCATCCCAGGCCACTCCCTAGACACGCCTGACTACCAGCACTGTGGAACTCTGCAAATTCAGCCATTATGATAGTAGAACTGTAGAACCAATACTCACCCTACATTCCCTGCAATAAAATAAATACTGCTAAAAGTACATGCGACTGATTTACAAGAGCACAGCCCTTGTGACTGGCACCCTTATTTCCGAAACGCCATCTTGTAATGAGGTCCAAGAAGGGTAATGATGGAATAGCCTCATGGATGAGGTAAATGAAAATGAAACCTCATAATGACAATGCTTCAAATCAACATAGCATATTATTCCCGGTTAGTCGAGTAAATGAAAAAGGTGCCATATCTTAAGAGTATTGTAATGGAGCATTATCAAAACAATCTGTTTAACTCTGGACCAATAGTTCTTGCACCGAGGTCGTGGGTGAAAATCCATGATCTGTGTGTGAGGCCTCAGCCAGGTTCAGTTGGCCACATGATTAATTAGATTGCAGAAGAAAAGCACTTATTGCTTTATAAAAAATAAAATAAAACATAAAAGATAGTGTATGCTTCTTTCAGAAAGCTTGATTCTTGCTGTAGTTTTCTCACTGCTGTTACTTTTACAATTATCGCCCAATCTTTGCCGTGGAAGGTCTCTAAACAGTTTACAATTCTTAAAAGAAAAACAAGAATCGCACCTTGGGGTCGCCTCACTTGCCTAATCCGAAAATGAAGTTGTTTACTTCTGCAGGTTCAGTAAGTACAATCTAGTTGGCCCAGCGTCTATGTGATTTTTCTTTCATCAAAAAGCACTTTGCTGAAATGCTGGAAGTCACGTGTGAACAGCAACACTTAGATACAAAGTAATGGCAATTATGGGCGAGTCAGAACACAAAGGGTGCACAGGAACATTTATGGCAATTGACTTTGGACTCTCAAAGTTTGAGAGAACATCCTGCAAAAGGAAATGGTGTTTAGGCGCTATGAGTGCCATGAGAAAAGTCACGCACCGCATGAGACTTTAGAAAGGGCACGATGAAGGAAATTGGGTTGAAACAATTGTGGAAGGAAAATGCAGTTATCTGTGGCTCAATGTGGAAGGCAATTGCATGCTTTAGACATTTGGCAGGCCTAGGCACACAATGGCCCTCATTACGACCCTGGCAGATTTATTCCGCCATCGGCGGACTTTTCCGCCATGGCGCAAAGTCCCTTTACGCCATGGCGGATGGCGGACTTACCGCCCCATTCCGAGGTCGGCGGGGCGGTAAGTCCCCATTGACCCATTTACCCTTCCCCATTCCCATTTCGGCCCCATAGGGCTCAATGGGAGTGGGGAAGGTGTTAATTACGCCACCGTACGCTACGGTGGCGTAATTAACACTGAGGTCCCATAGCGCCATGGATTTTTACGCCCGCAAAAAGCGGGCGGAAAAATGACCATGGCGCTCTGGGAACTCGGAATTGGCGGTAAGGGGTCGGCGCAGCTAACGCTAGCGTAAACCCCTTACCGCCAGGGTCCTAATGAGGGCCAATATGTTATAATGTTTCATACGTTGGTGTTTACCTTTGGCATAATTAATGCTGCATCATCATTTGAATAACAACACTCGAAACTCAAGTGCCTTCAACTTTTAAATTCTGGGGCAACATCTGCAGAGACACAGGTTGCAGACCCATCTGTTTCCTCGTTAAATGTTTAGACAGAAAACAATTATACATTAAAGAAACACCTTTAAACATAACCTACCCTAATAATCCGATGTTTAGATAGCTCCCATACACGGGGTTGCGCTCTTACACCTGTGATCATTTCCATTTCTACTACTTTTATCATGAAAGTGCCCTATAAAACACCAGACGACTTACATATGCTTTGTAATGCTGAGGCTCTTAACTCAAATATATGCTAGTAGTTCGATGTATGGCCATGCACCAATGTTGAAGCCGTTGCAAAATTGCATGCTTATAGAATTAAGAATAAAGGTCATTGCTTGACTGTTGATTTTCTACAAAAGCATAATTTATGATAGAAATGCATCTGCAAAAGTCAATCGGTTTTTACTTTTTGTATAATAATTATTATGTATTTCATGGCTTTTCACAATATAACAACCCAATGTAAAGCACGGTATATATTCAATATCATAAAAAGGAAAGATAAGAAAGAAGAGACATTATTTTATTTTTGTGCTGTCCGGTATTACCAGCATCTACTCAATGTTCTAAATAGTGCCAGCATAGCCCAAGATACATGTGCCATTTGCAGATTTTGCCAGCATACGCTCCGGTACGTATACCATGAGGCAGAGTTTTCCACCTAATTTTTCAGGACCCCATCTTTGCCAGGTATTGCTGTCATATTGCCAGATTGGCAATAATGGCCATCAGACTGGCAGGATAAGGCGGCCACTCCAACCACTCATGTTTTTCCTCTCAACCTACTCATATTTATGGATGTATTACTTGGACTGTGGAAAATGTATCTTTCTCCACATGTAACCACATCACTGTTAATTACAATTCAAACTTGTAACCTACTATGAAAGACCAAAGAAATATCGAGGCTTAGTACCACAAAATGAAATACACCAATCACAGTTCGAAAAAATACAAGTATCTTTTGTTCTGTACAAAAGCAAACAGGTCTGGCTCCCAACACCCCGCAATGTGTACCAGCAGACACAGTGAGGGGTGAGAGTGCTGGACATCTTAACACAGACACTTTTATACAGTTTTTTCAAACACTGCCCAGCCCCTCTCCAAACTAATAAGTTACATGCTAGGGTTCGTGCCCAGTTCACATGTCAAATATTACAATATTGTACAACGGATTAAACAAGTTTGCATGTCCATGAAGTTACAAATGGTGCCGTTGGTTCTCTGATCCACAGTAAGCCTTGTTTCAAGAATAGCTACAATGCATTTCAGCAACAGCACATGATCTGAGTTTGTTCTACATTGTCTCGTTGTTTATATGAGGATGAGGCTTGTGAGTGCAGACCAGTGGTCGAAGTGAGCGGGAGCGGTCGGGAGCAGTGCTCCTCTACTTTTTTAAATTATGTTTTACAGCTCCTATACTTTTATTTTAAAAAGAAACCGTTCCGGAATGGTTTTGTTTTAAAATAAAAGTGTAGGAAGACGTTACAGCTTGCACTTTCAGTGCACTGCACTGAACGTTCCCTTAAACAGCAGGTGCAAGAGTTTGGGTATTTGGATTGTGAGTGGGAGGGCGTAGGGTGATGTGGTTTGTGGGGAGTGGGTGCAGGCCAGCAGCGAACATAGCTCCACTACCTCTTTTTGTACATTTCGACCACTGGTGCAGACAACACTTGGATTCCAGTTTATATGAGTCACAAGGTTTCAATGCATTGAACAAACAGTCTGCTCTCGGTCTGCGTAAACATTAACAAAACTCAAAGGTCATTTGGTTCGGCTGCAAGTTGAAAACACAGTCCACCATTTTAGAACACAAAGCAGGAGTCGAAATCAAAATGGCAGATGATTCTTAAAGTGGCGGCAAAGTTGATCAGAAAATTGAAGCATTTCAGACGCTGTTTTCCGTGCAATGCGAATGGGTTTAGGCCAATATTCATAACAAGGCGGTATTATATGAATACAGTTTAACAAACCCTCTATTAGCCTAAGCCAAGAGCATTACTCAAACATTTGCTTTACTCAAAACCCCATTCTCAAGGTCCATACATCCTGAATCACATTCTTCAGAGATATTGATCGCCATAAGTTCCTGGATAGTAATATCCTTCATTACGAAAGCATTAGTAGTTTTCTTGGGCACGTGTACTTT
The DNA here is from genome assembly GCF_040938575.1 of Ambystoma mexicanum. Classification (NCBI taxonomy): domain Eukaryota; kingdom Metazoa; phylum Chordata; class Amphibia; order Caudata; family Ambystomatidae; genus Ambystoma; species Ambystoma mexicanum. Next base: position 1,556,743,256 of record NC_090929.1, on the reverse strand, counting down.
TGGTCCTAATGTACCTATAGTTTGTTCACAACATCCTCCTAGCATCGAACATATGGCAGGAAGACATTGGGCCTCATTACCACTTTGAAGGTAGCCATGCCCTTGGCTGCCACCAAAATCGGGTCTGGGTTCGGGTTCCCTGAATCGGGAATTACCGGGCCATTTCAAGTTTGGAGGGCCCGGTAATTCCTCCTTCAGGGAACCCCGGCCCGGACCTTCCCCATTCCCAATTGAGCCCAATTGAGGGCTCAATGGGAATGGGTGCAGGGAGCTAACAACGAGCTGATTATGACCAGCCCGTTGTTAGCACCCTGGTCCCCTCGCGGGACCCGGTAAGGGCGCCTGGTTTACCAGGCATCCTTACCGGGTCCCGCGAGAGAACCTCGTAATCAGGCGGAATGAGTTTAATTGGTCTGCCTCCATTAGCGGCACCCGTTAACCCATTTCACCAGGGTCGTAATAAGGCCCATTGTATACAACAGCAACAAAACAGTAGAACACCAAGAACTATCATTAGGACTGTAAAGAAGCTTCCAACCCCATGAACGTAACAAGTCCCAGAACCAAGCACTAAGATTCCAGTTTCCCTCGGGGACGTGTACTTCCATACTCAAGGTATGCAGATTTTGTATTTCCTTCGATATGGTAGGGGAGGAGTCAGGTGCTAAAAACACAGCACGCAGATCCCACCAATTTACATACCCCACCACACTCAGCTAGGATGGCGTCTAACACCATTCTATTTTGAAGGGCACTAATCTAATGGCCTTTTGCTCTAGCGTCATGTTGTACAGTATATCAGTGGTTCTGTTGATGGTTTTCTCCAGTACTCTTGCTAGTCTTCTGATATTCTCAGAATTCATTATTTGTCCATTGGCTGAGAACCATCCCTTTGTATGCAGAAGGAAACAGAGTTGCGGCTATGATTAATAGTATAGAAAGGAGGCATGGCATCCCGGTTGCCTACGGGAGCCATCTTGAAGAAACCAATGACTGGAAAGTTCTAGAGAGTCTATCAGAAGGCCTAGTAGAAGCGACATTGAGTTTGCTCCTATTTGCAAAGTGGGAACATCCCAAAGGTGTTAGGACTCGTTTTTTGAACTCATTCAAATTAGTCCCATCGAAGTTCCCAGAAATACTGTCATTCCAATGACCAAAGAATAGTGCCCTTAGTGAGGCGTAGCATGCAGTAGTTAAAGGAAGAGGATGAATGTACCAGCCCAACCCCTTTTCCCCATGTTGTGGCAAGTGTGAACACACCCAGCAATTTGTTCTGTTTAGAATCGCATGGGTCGCATTTATGATCAGTAGAAGAGTGTTATCATGATAACCCTGTCTATGTTGGGAGTCTCAAGGAGGAAGAGTGTGCAGATGCACGAAAGGTGGAGACACAGTGGAGATAATTTCAGTCAGTAACAAAGTCTCAAAAGGATGCACCCATTCCATATACCATAACCCAAGCGAAAATACAATTACTAAACAGACCAGTACTGTGATTAGAAAACAATGGGTCCTCAGGGACCATGATCCAGTGACGTCATTTAGAGGTCGCCAGAGGTCGCATCTGCGACCTCTGAGGTCTCCCTTGCGACCTCTGTGGTCTCCCTTGCGACCTCTAAAAAAAAAAAGTTCTTTTGTTTTTTTTTTTGTAATGCAAGTTCCTGGGCTCTGTCCATCACCGTGTGGCTCTTTACTTCTGGAGTGGCTGGCTTTCTTATTCAGCCCCTTAAAAAAGAGAAGAAAAATAAGAACAGAAGTGCCACAAGCCACAAGTCTAACACGTTCAGCACTGACCGTAAATAAGAAAGAATAGGAATACCAAATAATGTGTCTTTCTGGAATTCTATACAATAATTGCTAGACTCATTAAAGGTTTATTTCAGGCACACTTCAGGGAGTGAGTCACTGATTTAGTCTGTTCTTAAACGCCTTAACTCAGCCTTTCATCCTTTGGAGGTCGATAAATGAGTACAAACACTGGTTGGGTGATATTGGGTGTATATTTTTTCTATATAAAGCCCTTAAGCGTAAGTGCTATATAATAACGCATTATCATTTGCTCATGGATGTCTGCTTGCATTCACAGTAATTTTATAATATGGCCCTATACACAATGATCTTAAAAATACATATGGCGATCCATTCTTGTATGAAATGTACATCACATTATAGTGACCATATTTTTCGTAACCATATTTTTCATAGTTTACAATGCTATGTGATGCCACGGGTGAAAGGTCGTGTTCCATCGCTTCCTGCGATATCACTATGGGGTGGGTCAACTGACATCACTTCATGTGATGTCATCAGGGCTCAAGGGTCGTGTGATGTCACTTCCGCCACCATGCCATGATCTTTGATGAACAGATTCTTTGTCAGCCACAAGACCAATAGCTTGATCCGCACAAGTAGATTTAGAAAAGGACATTGTTTCTCAGAGTCCGTTTAGAAACCTCTTCGTTAGGCTCTTTTAGTTCATCCGTCGGTGGCTCCTGACCAAGTGGCCTATCGTGCTTGAAGGTAACTTTGCCGGTCCCTGCCTCTTATTTATTTTCTCCAGCGAAAGAGTGACAAGGGACTGCTTCAACGATGATTCCTTGTGGGCACAGCCGATGCTGTGCTGTAAGTCTGATTCCTCGGACGCAGATTGTACCTCAAGACTCCAGGTACGGTGTGATCTGCGAACAGAGTGTCGTCGCTTCCTGAAGAAAGTGTTGGAGCAGAATCAAGATTGCTCAATGGTGCCGAAAGATCAGAAGAAGAACTTTGAGGCAAAACAGCAGTCTCCCCATGCCCCACGGGCTCAGGAAGGATTTCCAGGACACCCTCGGTGTTGGTTAGAACAGACTTATGATGTGGAACAGAGTGAATAATGTCCTTCTCTTCTCCTTCGTCGTGAGGCAGAGGAAAAGGTATCTTCTAAATGTGCATTACATGGATCCAGTGTCGTTTTCCATCTACTCGTACAGCGGTCTGTGTCGCCAAAAGGGCTTGAAACAGTCCTTTCGAGCGAGGTGCAAGACAGGATGCTCTTTCAAATGCTTTAATAAGCACCCAGTCGACGGGTCCGAGTCCATGACCTGGCCAATTGTATTTTACTGGGAGGGCTTCTCGCACCTGTTGATAAATCAAATATAAGTTTTGAGTTAACCGGTCACAGTACTCAGAAAGGAGCAAGCAAATACTCTACATCTTTCAGCTGCTTAGGTCTAGGCACATTCCAGATATTGGCTGGTCTCCCCATGATTATCTCATAGGGAGAGATCCCAGTCTTCGTTTGTGGGGTCATCTGAATGGACAATAAAGCTATCGGTAAGGCATCTGGCCATTTCAAATGGTTACTGGCGCAAATCGCCATTTTGTTCTTTAATATACCATTATGGCGTACTACAAGTCCGGCACTCTGAGTGTGTGTGGCCGAATGGAACCATTTATCGATCTGTAATCCCGCGCATACTTGCAGGATAACAGCAGCGATAAAATGTGGACCATTGCCCGACTAAATGACCCTCGGCAAACCAAACGTAGGAAATTATTCTTTCAGCATGGTTTTCGCCATCGTCATTGCTGTGGCATTTTTTAAAGGGAAAGTTTTGACCCATTTGCTGAAAGCACAAATAACTACCAGAACATATTTGTAATTCTGACAACACTCCATTTCAATGAAATCAAAGTGTATAACTTCAAAAAGCACAAGGGTGGACCAAAACTACCCCTCGGTATCTATGTACCCTTCCCCACATTATGCTGTAAGCATACCATGCAATTTTGGACAACACGCTCAAGAGTTTTCAAGATATTTACATTCATCCTGACAGGTTCTACCAATTTACACATCTTTCTAGCACATATATGAGTTGGGCAATGAGCCATTGTAACCATAGCGGTAACATAAGCATCGGGTAGCATCCATCTTTGCTTTGTATTATCTACCCAACAACCTTCATTGTCTAAACTTCTGGAGTGGCATCAGCCGGAATGTCTTTTAATCAATCAATGCCTTTGCCTATTATACAAGTGTTAGTGGCTTCTCTCGTTAAATACATTTCAGAATGCAAATCGGTGGCAGTCTGTTTGGCTATCCTGTCAGCAAAAGCATTTCCTCTCCCCACATCATCTGTAACTTTCTGTTGTACTGCGTACTTCATTATTGCTAGCTGAATAGGAAGTGCAAGTGCTGAGAGTAGCCAAACTATCAAAGTAGTGTCATGTTGTATCTTAGTTCCATGTGAGGTCAAGAAACCTATCTCTGCCCATAATCTACCGAAGTTGTGAACCACCCAAAGGCATACTGACTGTCTGTAAATATATTCACACTAAGCCCTTTGGAAAGTTCACAACCTCAAGTCAATGACATAATATCTGCAGCCTGCGCATGCAGAATTCGATTGGTTTCCACAATAGTGCTTAATGTAGTGATTGCATAAGCAGCAGTGGATGTACCATCCGGAAGTTCCAAGAATGTACCATCTCTTGTTCTGTGGTATAGAGGCAGTCATGTGACATCTTGTCACTGCAAGCATTGTTTTACGGAAGAGGCAATAGTTTGGCTGGATTTAATGTCCAACATCTTTTAATTTGGATATGCGGTGCAAATAGAATCAGCTCGTATCTTGTTAATCGTGCTGATGTGAGATGTTGTGTTTACGTTCTGTTTAATAGAACCCCTACAGAGTGAGGTACCATCATGGTTAAGGAGTGACTCAGATCCATGCCTGTGCCCTCACTTTGTTTTACAGATGCAGTGGCAGCAGCAATAGCTATCAAACATCTCGGCAAAGTGCATGCAACAGGGTCAAGCGTCGAGGAAAAATAACTGCACGGTCTGTTGTTCCCTCCATGTTCCTGCGATAACACAGCCAAAGCGTATCCATCACATTCATGCACATACAAAACGAAGGCCTTGTCATAATTTGGTGTGCCCAAAACAGGGGCTGAACATAACGCATCCTTGAGCAGATCAAAAGCTTTCTGGCAATCCATGTTCCACGGTAAAGGCAAAGAAATGCCCTTCTTTGTCAATGCCAACATTGGTTTTATCATTAATGAGAAGTTAGGGATCCACTATCTACAGTACAAGGCCATGCCTATCAAAGCTCTGACCTCTTTCTGTGTATTTGTGACAGACATGCTAGAGATGCTTTGAATCCATTCAGGTGTCAGTCTACTCCCCTTCTTTGACAGGAGATAGCCTAAATATGCGACATCCTGTCAACAATATTGAAACTTTTTCAATGAAGTCTTATGCCCATGATCTGCCAGATGAATAAGCAGCAACACGGTGGCCTCCTTGCAAGCAACTTCTGAGTCTGCAGCTAAAAGAAGATCGTCAACATACTGTAACAACATGCAAGGAAACTGAAGTGTATCGAGCTTTTTCTTCAAAGCTCTACTGTAGATGCTTGGACTCTCAGTGTACCCTTGTGGCACACAAGTAAATGTAAACAAACATCCCCCTAGGGTGAACGCAAACAAATATCTACTGTGAACATGTACAGGAATACTAAAGAAAGCATTCTTTACATCCAGAACACTAAAATTAGTAGCTGAACCTGGAATCATTGTCAATATAGTGGTCTCATCAGGCAGAAATGCAAATTGTGGAGCAACAATCTTATTGATAGCATGTAAATCAATAATAAATCAGAAAGGAATTATACCCTTTCTTATACACCTGTAGAATCGGACTATTACACAAACTTCTGCAATTTCCTCAATGGCTCCTCGATGTACAAAATCAGAAACTATACTCTTTAAAGCTTGCTCACCGTCAACTGAAATCCTATACTGTGGAATACGTGGTAATTTAACACCTGGTTTCAACACAATTTTAACAGGTTCAATTTGTAAAATACCAACATCATTATCATCAACCGCCCATAAACATGCCGGAACTTTATCCAATTCAGTCGGTAAAGGCCTAGAAAAGAATTGTGAAGCAGAAGTTCGCTGAGGTGAAATCGTTAAATGCACTCCATTGATAGAACAATAAATTACCTGCATTCAATTCTTTCAACAGATTCAACCCCAACAAATTTTCACCACAATTCGTCATCAAAAGAAATGGATATGAATCAGTGAATGGCCCTAGTGGAATTGGTACCGACTGAGAAACCGGACTAACCACTGAGAACCCTACAGAAATGTTGTTCTGCCCTGACATGGAATATCTGGAACCCACAAATGATCAAAGGAACACTTCTGTGTTCCTGTAGCTATCAAAAATAGATGCTTCCTATTCTCCACCTTCCTTTCTACATAGGGCCCGTTCTGATCAATAGGAATAGGTACTGGTTCCAGACTCTGCTTCAGGCTGTCCTAACGGAACAGTACATCATCAAATGCAAGATCCTCAGAAAGATAGACAGCCAAAGGATTATCAAAAATGTTCCTATTATCAACACTATGCTGCTGACTTTCCTGTGAAAATGACTGTTGATTTTGAGTGAACTGACTTCTACCAGGACCCCCTATCCCAGGACGGCCTCTGGATCGTCTACCGATGGAACCATATGTGTTATTCGATCGCTGCTGAAGGATCGGGCATTGTGCTTGCCAGTGACCTTCTTGTCTGCAATAGGCACATTGGTTCATATGTACAGAACCCATTTGCGCATTACTCTGTAATGCAAACTGACCTGTAAACTGTGTATTCCCACCTCTAGTTCCTCTTACTATTTGCTGCAACAATACATTTGTCTTCAAGTCTCCCTTCTTATGTTCTATCCTCTCTTTTTCATTATTGATCCTATTTTCATAATACTGAGCCATGTGCAATACTTCAGACTGCGATTTTGCTTGCCATGCGCTTTCGGAATTCATAATTTGTGATTGGATATCAGGCAAATATCTACGCACAAATGTATCCACAAACAGCCTTTTTCCTGACTCAAATCCTGATTGCTAAAATCTGAGAACACTTGTTCAAACCGATTAAAAAACTTGGTAGAACCTTCAGATTTCCCCTGGATGCAAGCTGTACGTTTGTCCCAAACTATTCTTCTCTCTGGAACTAACGTCTTCAATTTAGTTACTATTCTGTCTGGTAGCGTCAAATTTACCTGTGGTGGTCTCTCACTAGCATTCCTTTCTCCGTCTATCCGTACCAAGTTAACCCATGTGTCACCCAATCCTGCCAAATCATCTACATTTCTAATCTGTTTCCATAAATCAGCAGGTAGGATCACAGGGAACAATAAGTCTATATCACCCAGCGTGAAAACTGACAAATGCAATACAGATTCAATTTCTTTATAAAATCCCGTTGGATTTTTCCTAATATCTGGAATCGTCTGTCTAATGGTAGGCACTTGCTGTCTGGAAAATGGGACATGAACAAACTGTGAGACATAATGAGCTTCAATGATAGTGGCTGCTGCGCCTTTTGCGGCATCAGCTAGAATTTCTACTTTAGGAACAAATGTCAGAGGAACTTCCTTCACTGGCAATTGAGAAGCAGGCAATTCTGAATGTTTGTTAAGCAAAAAAAGCTAAATCAAGTGACAAAATAGCCAAAGCAGTATCGGGAAAAAATGCTCTCCTACAAATGACCATCAAATCTGTGGGACAACAAACCTTTTTCTTCAGACACTCCTCCTGTAGGTACTCTACCATTACCTGTAACACTTTCCTTTGCATTGCCGGAGCATACTGACTAAACATGTCATATACTTCAATGGGAGAAATTGAAACATCCGAAATCCATCTAAGCGCGTCTCTTGTGCAAATACGCGTCTCTTCACTAACTGGTTTACAAGAGGGAAGAAATCGTTTCTGCACATACGAAGCATCCAATCTATCACCATCCATATCATCATTCTGTAACTGATCTAGCTCCCTCTTAAACTCAAAAACCCTCTCAACATGCTCATGTACTTTCTCCGCAGTGTCCCTTGAGTAGGCTAGGACATTGAAATCCCTCAACCCTTGTGGGACATCCATATCCGTCAAATCACTCCACATTTCAGCCAAATGCATTCCCATCCCCTCTATAAAAATATTTTGTTCGGGAATACTTTCTTGGTCAAAAATTGTAGTTAAGACAGCTGATTTTTCACCTTCTTCTATACATTTCTTAGCCCATGCATACAATTATCTTTTTCTAGCTTTTGATACTGTACTAAGAGTCACTACTTTTGGATCGGCAGTTGCCCCTTCAATCGCTACAAGTGGAGCAGAACCACTTGGAAAAGAAAGTTCAGACAAATCTTTTACAAGATATAGTGGAGGCACTACCGCTGGCGGTAAAGATGGAATCATGGGAACAGCAACTGTCGGTAAGGGCGGAGATGGAGAAGAGGGAACAACAATGGGAAGAGGAGCAACAACTGGAGGAGGAGCAACAAGGAGAGGAATAGGAATAACAACGGCAGAAGGTGCAACAACGGGAAGATGTAAAACAACAGGAAGAGTCACATAAGGAAGTGGTGCGGTGGCAACAGTCCTACGCTCATTCAAAAGCTTATTGATTAGTTCATTTGAGGTATGAAAATCCTGAGACAGATATATTTTCTGTACCCCAAGTTGAAAAGCCCCATCCATACTTCTAATAGATTCTGACTGTTTCTGTTGATCATACAATAATGCTTTCTCAGAGTTAGACATATGTCGATGTGCGTGTTTCTCTTTACTCTGCTGCATAGCTTACTTTTTCCAATTCTTAATTACATCAAATGCTGCAGGCCTAGCCTTTTTCTTTAACAATCGAGACTCTAAATATTCTATACGGGTAATTTCAAAACTACCATGAACTGGCCACCGAAGTTCGGAAGCATGTATAGTTTGTCTGTGCCAAATATCGTTGAATACTATACTACCAATGCCGTACCTACAGTACATAGTACACGCCGGCGAACCCTCAGGTGGTGCCGGTCGGCCATATTCCAAAGATTGTCTGTCTCTGCAGAATAAAGCCCTGAAACAGGCAGACAATTTTCCAGGCATGTGAGATCAATGGTGTTACCTGGCGTCATTTGAACTCTTGAGTGCAAATCTACAACCAAATATCAGGATACTTAGGAATCGGGACACGACTCACCTAATTACAAAATGCAAAAGAGGTCTGATCGGATTACAAAAGATCCTCGTGTTTGGCGATTTCAGCAAAGAGCCTACCTCGATATGGGGACCCTCGTCCAGATGTCCTCTCAAACCGCGTGCTCACCGTTCAGGGATTGAATTAAGAATAAAGGTCATTGCTTGACTGTTGATTTTCTACAAAAGCATAATTTATGATAGAAATGCATCTGCAAAAGTCAATCGGTTTTTACTTTTTGTATAATAATTATTATGTATTTCATGGCTTTTCACAGTATAACAACCCAATGTACAGCACGGTATATATTCAATAACATAAAAAGGAAAGATAAGAAAGAAGAGACATTATTTTATTTTTGTGCTGTCCGGTATTACCAGCATCTACTCAATGTTCTTAATAGTGCCAGCATAGCCCAAGATACATGTGCCATTTGCAGATTTTGCCAGCATACGCTCCGGTACGTATACCATGAGGCAGAGTTTTCCACCTAATTTTGCAGGACCCCATCTTTGCCAGGTATTGCTGTCATATTGCCAGATTGGCAATATTGGCCATCAGACTGGCAGGATAAGGCGGCCACTCCAACCACTCATGTTTTTCCTCTCAACCTACTCATATTTATGGATGTATTACTTGGACTGTGGAAAATGTATCTTTCTCCACATGTAACCACATCACTGTTAATTACAATCCAGACTTGTAACCTACTATGAAAGACCAAAGAAATATCGAGGCTTAGTACCACAAAATGAAATACACCAATCACAGTTCGAAAAAATACAAGTATCTTTTGTTCTGTACAGATTCAAAGCAAACAGGTAGCTATCTGGCTCCCAACACCCCACAATGTGTACCAGCAGACACAGTGAGGGGTGAGAGTGCTGGACATCTTAACACAGACACTTTTATACCGTTTTTTTCAAACATTGTCCAGCCCCTCTCCAAATTAATAAGTTACATGCTAGGGTTCGTGCCCAGTTCACATGTCAAATATGACAATATTGTACAATGGATTAAACTAGTTTGCATGTCCATGAAGTTACAAGGGTGACGTTGGTTCTCTGATCCACAGTAAGCCTTGTTTCAAGAATCGCTACAATGCAGTTCAGCAAAAGCACACAATCTGAGTTTGCTCTATATTGTCTCTTTGTTTATATGAGGATGAGGCTTGTGAGCGCAGACAACACTTGGATTGCAGTTTATTTGAGTCACAAGGTTTCTTTGCATTGAACAGTCTGCTCTTGGTCAGCCTAAACATTAACAAAACTCAAAGGTCGTTCGGCTCAGCTGCAAGTTGAAAACACAGTCCACCATTTTAGAACACTAAGCAGGAGTCGAAATCAAAATGGTAGATATTTCTTAAAATGGCGGTGAAGTTGATCAGAAAATTGAAGCATTTCTGTTGCGATTTTCTGTGCAACGCGAATGGGCTTAGTCCAATATTCATAACAAGGCGGTATTATATGAATACAGTTTATCAACTAGATCTAACCAACTATGTATGCATATTACCTATGTTTCTCCCTCTGTAAGCAGAGAATTAAGCTTACTGTTACCTACGCTGTGATACCTCATGGTTTGGGCGCATGACAAATGCAATAAATAAATAAATAAATAAATAGATAAATACAATATAACAAGGATTGCCACAGCATGCAAATAAATTCCTCCATGATATGGCCAGGCACTGATATTATAAGCCATATATTGGCAGCATATAGCAGGTATTACAATCATATCATAAGGCACCCACATCATCTACCTGATATTGGCACTATTAGTAATATAGTTATGCTAATCAATTTCCCGGTATTTCCATTACGTTTCAAGAGCCATAACTTTACCAGGTATTGCCATTAAATACCCCGGTAGTAATGATGTCTGCCAGATTCCACCATCTAATGCCGAGCATTTATAATGTTATGTTATGTTAACTTAGACCCCACACCTCTACCACCCACACCTTACGAATACGTGTGTAGCGCGGGACAAGCAACACGTCTCTAGACTTCAAAGGCCCACCCAAGCTCCCCAGGCACAGCTGCCTGAGCCAGACAGGAAGTGGGTCATGGGAAGTGGAGAGTGAACTTTCCTCTCCTCCTACTCCTTTCACTAAGGGAGGGGCATGAAGTCACATCTTTCCCGTCCTCTGAGGATTCACTGACTCTTTTTTGAGTCAAAGAAGGGAATGCATTCACAACCTGATGTGAGATAACATAAAACACATGTTTGCCTATAAAAAGCAAAGCTAATAGACTAACCATGAATGAAGCATTCAGATTAATTTGTCATCATAAACTGCTGGTTTACTTTTACATTTGCAGCTAGCACTCATAAGGGGCAAGAGGTGCCACAGTACTGCACAGCATTTAGACAGTTTAGTGGGTAGCGATAGCAAAGCCAGAAATACGGCCACCAACGTGTTAGGGTGAAAATGTACATTTCTAAAGACAGTGGGCTGATTTATGGAATTTCTAGCGTGGTGCAAAATGACTTTACACTGCCAACCAACACCCTGATTCACAGAGCAGAGCAAAGTGTATTTCTGTACTGCAAGGTCCCTTAAACTGAACCAGTGCCCTGCACTGCGCTAAATGCACTTAATTCACGGTGCAAACAGTACAAAAAATACACTTTGCAACGTTCTGTGAAACAGGGTGGTTGTTGGCAGTGCAAAGTCACTTTGTTAAAAATTCCATAAATCAGGCCAACTACAGAGAAAGACCATGAAGCCCTCCTGGCCTGCAAGCTTTTCTGCCTCCTGGAGCATTCTAGGCTCCATCCAGTCACCTGCTAGGGCCCTGCTTTTGCACTATGCTCACTTTATATTTGGAGTAATAGCTACAGCGATTTACAGATAATTTGAGGTACTTTAATGCTTTGCAATCCCAATTGGTGCTCCCAACTCCCAGCATGCAGACTCTCACAGACCCTACCTAATGATCCTTAATAATCCCATATCTGTGTTCTCAATTTCTGAACAGCAGAGCAGCGTCATTTGGAATGTGCTCCTGAAAGAGGGAAGGAGGAAGGGTTTAATGTGGACAAAGACAGGGTCCAGCCCTTCCCGAAGCATGAAAAGCACACTCTTTGCAACAAAAGCTGTGCTTTTTTTAAAAACACATGACCGTGACTAACCAATTTATGAAACATTGCATACACATTAGAAATCCAATCTCTTCTCACATTTAGGCTGCTAAAACTTGATATCGGACTCTAAAACAGGTTCCATGTGATAATGTTGCTCTGAAAAAGTCGCCTTTTTTTCCTGACCCCTAAAGTTATTTCCCCAGTTATTTGAGGAGGGGTATAATTATATATTGTTACCTCCAATCCTCGAATATTTTGGGATGGGAAAGTGTTTGATTGCCTGGAGGGTGCATTTTTAGGGAAGTCTCACCACCTGGCGGCCATTTCCTCTGTGATATTATTGCTGGATACACCAAAACGGATACGAAATCATCTTAGCTCTTCAATTCCCTAGCTGTGCTGCCAATAATTGCTTACCAATATGTGCCATGTAAAGTGCTTTGGGTGGAAGCGCTATATGAATGGCATGTGTTTATTATTATTACTAAACAGGGGTGGACTGGCCTATAGGGAACTCTGGAGATTTCCTGGTGGGCCTCTGCACCCTGGGCCTCTTTTCTGTGGTATTTTCAAATGTTCTCTTAGGAAAAGCATTGGGTTTGCTGAAAATGTGTCATATAGGGCCACTTTGAACATTATTTCCAGGGCCTCTTTTAGTTCCCAGTCCACCCCTGTTACTAAAGCATTAATAATCTTCTCTTCTGACAAAATGTAATGGTTTTGGGTCTCATCAGGGGTGGGCGGAGCCGCAAAGATGCAGTGGTAACGCTATTGCTGCCGCATTAGCGCTCCGCCCTATCCCAAGTTTGAGCAGAGAGCTGGAGGTAAATGTCCAGCTTCCTCCCATTTTCACCACCATTACTGCCATGGTGGTGGCTTTTGGTGCCAAAAAACACCAGAGAGTCCTATGGACTCATAACAATTGGGGAATAACAGCACCACCACATCTCAGGATCCGGTGCAAATTGCGCCGGACCGTGTTGCGGCAACGCTAATTGCATTGGGTGGTATCCAAGCACCATTAGAGCTGGGGTACCGCCAAACTCATGATGGGGCCCTTTCTTTCCTACAGATGTAGGTTTTACTCAAAACAGTGTAGGAGCACCCAGGCCCATCACATATGAGGAAGTGACAGCAGCCATGTCTATTCAGGAAAAGGCCTGACATGTGGTTGATCAAAAAAAGAGGTCCTCACCATGTAAAGGTCAAAATATAGCAATTAAAAGGTAAATAGTGAGCAGTATGATAAATTCAAAGGCAGTCCCCTCCCCTATTGGCCCCTGGTGATCTTTCATTTTTTCTACATCTCACCAGTGGGCCCTATGAATAGGTCTGTTATATAGGGCTTGTAGTAACTCGTTTCCTTACAGAATGCTGTATCCTCCTGCTGTGATGTCATAGCAGAGGTTTATGGAATTTATAATCAACTACGATGATGTCACGCAGGGGAATACATCACTATATCTACTCGTTTTATTTTTATTCCTTTTTGCGTTGGTGAGCGGTGAGAGGGGTGATAACTTGGATATTTTTATGTTGTATATAGTCCCGTCATGTCTCCACTCTACACTCTCTACAATGCTGGCCCATAAAGGGCTATGCAGGGTGTCTCAAGAGACACAGGAATGGGGGAACGGGGAGATACAGAACAGGGAACTATAGATGAGAAGTTTCAGCTATAGTGTGTATTGCACCTCTGAGTTGCGAGTAACATCATATCAAGCGGAGCTTCGCTCGCGTGGCCGGTCAGATCTCACTCACCCCTATAGTTGATGGTTACCCATCTATCCAGAGGGCTGTCACAGATAACCGTTTTCCATACTTACACTGGTGGGGACAGTCGGTGCTGTGCTGAGACATGTCATATTACAATGCCTTCCACTTACTCAGCACCTTGGCCAAAGATGTCTGTGGGTCAGAGGAAAGCAGTTACTAGACAGCTCTCTGCCAGGGCCCTTATACATGCATTGACTCTGAGAAATAGCAGCGGTGGCACACACAAACGTCTTCTTTTTATTTCGCCAAACCACCAGTACACACACAGCCCAAGCCAGGTCCTAGCAATGTGAGGGAGATTTTGCATAGGACTGTGGGTATGCAGATGACTTGCTTAAGAACACTGCATATTTGATATCCACCGTCCTTCTAGTGGACTAATGATAGAGCACTTTGTTGTGTTTTATATAGCACCACTATCCCCAGAAATATGGTTTCAGGGCACTCATTAACTGATGTTACTTATAACATTCATTGGTAAAGGGGTGCTTGATGTTACGCTTACCTGGTCTCTGCGGAGGCATTGGGGCACGGTTGCAGCCCTGATCCCCTTCCAGACCCCTTCTCCCAAACCATGGTACCCGTCGGATACGCTATCCCTGGAAAGCTCACCTGTTGATTAGTTTTGGTGAGCATTAACTCCTGCTGCTTCTGGCATGGGCGCTTGTATGATCTGAACCGAGTTCCTTCACTGGTCACTTGCACGTGGTAGTCCAGTCCTGCTGCGACTAAGCCCCAATACTTCAGATAAGGGTTCCTGTTTGCCTTTGTCTTTCCTCGTCTGTTTTTGTTGTATTGTAAAGTTTGTTGTCTTCTATTGCTGTCCGTTCCACTTTTGATGTTTTCTCTTTTGCTTTCTTCCCTTGCAGGTGATGTTGCTGGCCCTGTAGAAGCTGCGGAGTTCGTGGCGAAAGCCAGAGGGAATGAGGAACGAAGCTCCAGTGGTACAGTAGCTGGTAAATTGTTAACTAGGCGGCGCGCAGAGTTCAAATGCGGCGCGGCCCTAGGACGGATGTTCTAACCTTGTCTTTCTTCTTCTTCACAGGGTCCCAGTTTGTGGAAGCCGAGTGCGGTGCTGCGGCATCTGCATCAAGATCACTGGATGTCAGGAGATGAGTCTGCAGATAAAGCCAGGAAGCACCGGTTTCCTGAAGGTGAGTATGCAGGAGAACGCCTGGTTTCAAAGGTAAGTAAACTGGTCCAAGCGGCAGTGAACGTCACGTTGCACGTGAGTGCACAGTAATGGAAAGCACCGCATTAAGGATGGAGCAGCTTATATAGCTGACCTTCTGAAGCCACACTCATCAGGATCAGCCTGCCTGCCACACCCAATGAGTCAGCACATGAAGACCAGGGCTAGGGAGCCACACCCAAGGAGTCAGCACATGAGGATGTTCTCTGGAATAAAGGCGTTCAGCTCCTGGAAAGTTCTTGTAAAATAAAAACACTAATGCACTGAAATAAAATAAAAGCACTCCTGCACTGAAATAATGTGTTCCTGCTCTATATGAGCCAGCCAGGGCCCCTGTGTTTATAAGTCCCAAAGGGACATAAGTGAGTCAAGTGATCCATTGCCCCCATCACTAGATGGTGTGTTTTTCGTGTTCTGGGGACTGTGGCCATGACACTTGATGGTGAAGGGTAGGAGTAGGGGTAGTCCAACAGGGGTATCGAGCTCATGCCACAGAGCATCCTCCTCTGCCCAAAGCAAGCATGCTAAGCTTGAGCTGTCCACCCTCTGTGAGCAAATTTGGCGGTAAAGTCTAATATTGAACATGCTGTTTTTCAGATGTCATCTCCTCCTGGTGCTTTGGGGTACACCCCAAGTAACGCTCCATTATTTTGCATACCCTATTTTTTTTTAAATTTAAGTTTAGTGAAATTTTCACAACAGTGCATAAAACAGCAAATTTGGATATTTGGAACATTACAAAACAGTACACATTTGTCCCACCCCGCCTCCACTTGTCCTATCTGTCAAACATTTCAATCAAGTTTCTCTTTTCATCACCCCACCTGGAACAGTACATTCATGTCACGTACATTAGCACACTACTTTGAGTTGTGGTAGCTGCATAGCGATTATGCTGTATAGGTAACAACAGATATGGTTGTCATCCTATGTTGTCTTGACGCAAACATACGGGTCTTACGTGAGGGAGTATATTGCAAGATTCCCATATGTAGAGCAGTGGAGGCTGGCCATTTCCCCTTCTAAAAGCCTCACACATTCTCTGGCATATACTTGATCACAAAGGTCCCCTACAACAGGTCACATGCCATTGATTTTGTATGTAGGGCAGCAGTGACCTTTCCATTACACAAATATTCCTAACATTCCTAGATTTACATTTTATTACCAAGGCATCACGAGCCGCCAGTAGGAGGGGGCTGCCAAACCTATTATTCTCCTCCATTCATCCTCATACCTTTCAAACCCAAAAAGGATCAAGAAGGGTTTGGCCTCTCGATGGATTCCCTCAAGGTCTCTGATCCATCCCAGCACCTCCTCCCAGAAAACTTTAATTCGGGGACAGTTCCACCACATATGCCAATAGTCAGCGTTTTCTCCACATTTATGGCAACATACGGGGCTGATTGACTGGAACATTCAGGACAGTCTGCAGGGGTAATATTGCCATCTGTACAGCAGTTTGCAGGCATGTAGTTTATATTGACTTGCAATCGAGGCCCACGAAGCGGCCCCACACAATCTCCCCCACATATCCAGGTCAATCTCATGCCTGAGGTCCTTCTCCCACTTACTCTTCAGATGCATAGTAGATCCCTTCCCCGCTAGTATTAGTTCTCGGTATGTGGCAGATATAAGCCCTTTCGTCTCCATTCAAGAGTTCAAAATCTTTTCGAATCGGAGTGAGCTCTCTACTGACTCTTTCTTTCCACTTGTCCCTTGACAGAATGCCTTTAAGCTGCAGAAAATGAAAGACAGAGAGTGTGCCTAATACCAATGCTTCCCCCAGGTCCCTGATTGCAATAAAGGAGCCATCTGTCCACAGCTGGCCTACTCTCTCCAACCCGGCCTCGTACCAGGACTGAAACCTGTCTAGGTTGGGGATATCTTCTCTAATTCCCAGGTACCATAAGTGGCTAAGAGGATACGGCCATGAAGTGATCGCTTCCTTTCCATCCCTTTCCCTCCATATTTCCCATATTGTCCCTAGTATTGGGTGATCTTTTAGTCTCTGTATCAGCTTGTTCCTGGGCACCCATAGCCTCTCAGAGACGGCTGCTGGTGTTAAATAGTGGTTATCTAAAGAGATCCTCTGAGGTTCTTTGTGATTCCTCAAATGGGGAATCAAGATTCTTGATTAGGCCGCCTCGTAATATTTTTTAGGTCTGGAAGGCCACTGTCCCCTTATGTTTTGGCAATATCAGGGTCACATAGGACACCCTTGCCTTCTTTCCCAGCCAAAGGAATCGCATCATTGCCTTTTTAACCTCATCAAAGAAGTGCCTCAGCATCCACATGGGGAGTATCTGGAACAGGTAAAGGAACCGAGGGAGACATACCATTTTAACCACATTAAGCCTACCCAGCCATGACATTGTAAGTTTCTCCCATCTGGCGAGATCTGCACAAAATCTTACTATGAGGGGAGGGAAGTTGGCCTCGCACAGTCCGCCAATGTCCTTCATGACGTATATTCCGAAGTATTTCAGCCTAATCTTTTCAACGGTGAGGCCCAACGGGGAAAACCCATCCATTTCCTCCTCCGAGAGATATTGCACAGGGAACAGGATGGATTTGGCTTTGTTTATTTTGAATCCTGAGGATACCCGAAATTCTTCAATTAACTTGACTGCTCTGGGTATGGATGACATGGGGTTCCTTATGGGCAAGAGTAGGTCATCAGCGTATAGGGCTACTTTATACTCTTTCCTCCCCATTTGCAGACCTTCCACCTGACGGTCATCATGCAATCTCTGGGCGAGGGGCTCTAAGGAAAGTGCAAAGAGCATCGCTGGGAGAGCGCATCCCTGTCAAGTTCCCCTGCTCAGTCCAAACCATCAGGAGTATTCCCCATTCACGAATACCGAGGCTTTAGCGACATATAAACCGATCGTATCCCCCTCCTACATTTCGGCCCAATCCCTACTTTTCGAAGGACCAACATAAGAAAGCCCCATTCAACACCGTCAAAGGCCTTCTCTGCGTCGACCGATAACAGGGCAGGGTCATTGGCCATATTTCGAGACTCATTGATTAGATGTAGCATCTTTCTCATTGTGTCGGCACCTTGTCGACCCAATATAAATCCCACTTGATCCGCATTTATCAGACGGGGCATATATCTTTCTAGTCATGCGGCAAGGACTGTGGTGTAGATCTTCACATCTATATTTAATAGAGATATGGGCGGTACGACCTACATTGTTTAGGATCCTGTCCTTATTTGGGAATTATCGAGATAAGTGCACGGGCAAATGAGTCAGGGGCCTTCCCGAGATCAAGAATTTCATTAAAGAGTTCAACCATAAAAGGGAGAAGGGGGGATATAAAGGACTTAGAAAACCCGGCAGTATATCCGTCCTCCTCAGGGCCTTCCCCAGAGGTAATCTCTCAATGGCTAGTTTGATTTCTTCCTTTGTAATGGAAGTGTCCAAGGTGAGGGCTTTGTCACCCAAGAGTTTCGGCATCTCAACTGATGTGAGATCATCTTCAATACCTGTGTGTCGTGGGTCTACCTCTAATTTATACAATGTTTCGTAGAAAGTAGTGAATGCCTCAAGAATCTCTTCCCCCGCCGAGCCTTAAGAATATCCATTTCCCTCTATCTCCACTAACCTCCTTTCTGCACGTCGTTCTCTTAGTCTGGCTGCTAACAGGATACTGCCTTGTCCCCCTTCTCATAGAACTTTTGCCGCAGTAGTTGTAGTTTACGGACTATTTGCCCTTCCTCAAGAAGTCTAAGCTCATCCCTTTTCTGCTTGGCCTCTTGAATCTTATCAGACCTCCCCTCTTCTGTTCCTCTTGCTTCCTCATCCAGGTGACATATCTCCTTCCTAAGTTTAATTTCTACAAGGGCCCTTACCCTCTTTTTACTTGCGCCCTCTCTAATGAGAATACCCCGCCACGTTGCTTTGCCTGCCTCCCACACTGTTAATTTAGAAAGTTCCCCTGTGTTATTGGTCTTGAAATGTTCATTGATCTCAAGCTCCAACTCAGTCTTAAAGAATGGGTCCTTCTACAGAGACTCATTGCATCTCCAACGTCCTCCCTGTTTGGGCCATGTCACTAAATTGTATGTCGACCGTCACCATATCGTGGTCAGACCAGGTCACTGGCTCAATCTCGGAGCTTCGGAGAGAATCCCTCAGTTCCTCGGACAAAATAATTTAGTCAACCCTGGTGAACGTGTTGTGTGGGGCAGAATAGAAAGTATACCCTGTGTCCTCAGGGTAGAGGGCCCTCCATGTGTCCCACAACCGGTATGTTTTCATCATGTCCATCACCACTGTGCAACCTCCCTCTACTGGTTCCCTTGTGTTGGGGTTCCCCGCTCTCCGATCCAATCTGGGGTCGACTCATAAATTGAAGTCTCTTCCAAGGAGAATAAGTCCCTAATCCTCCAACTTGATTTTGGGGATTGTCCTAGTAAGGAATTGGGACTGGCCTGTGTTTGGGGAGTATACTGTGGCAAACGTGATGGCTGTTTTCCCTATGGAACCCACTACAAGTGGAGATCTCCCCTTTACGTCAGCCCATTTTGTTGCAAGTGTGAAGCCCAAGTTTTTCTTGATGAGGGGGCTAGAACCCCAGTACTCCATTCCCAAGCTCTTGCTAAGGATCCTTCGCTCCTCCCCATTGGCAAATTTGGTTTCCTGCAAGAACAGGACATCAATCCCCGCTTTGCAAAATTCCCTGCACACTAGGGATCTTTTGGTAGGGGAGTTTAAGCCTTTTGTGTTTAGTGTCCCTACCTTTAGGAAACCTCTCCTTTATGCATTTAACTTACCCGCCATTGTTCATGAGATATTTCCAGTGACCACCTCATTGGTGGTCGACAACCCAACGTACCATACAACATCAGCATCTCCACAATTGTATCGTTCAATAGGAATTCTGTTCATGTCCCTCCACCCACCCCTCGTCCCTCACTCCCCCCCACTTTCTCTGCCTCCCACCCCTTCCCTTGTTGGCGTCCGATCGAACCCAGTTGAGTTCACTGGGATAGTATCGCACCACTGCAGGCAGCCGTTACCTTGACATGGTCATGAAGTCAGGGGCACAGGCATGCAGGGGTCGCATGCACAGGAGACCTGGGTGGACACTGTCCTGGCGCCTTTGGCACCAGGCTCATGAACAAAAGTAAACAAGAACATCCATTTAACACCAAAAAGCTTTTATTATGGACATAGCATTTCAGATGCATTAACCTTGAACATTCCATCCATTAAGCAGGATGTATTAACCTTGAACATTCCATCCATTAAGCAGCCCCAAGTGTATTCTTAGGTGTGGCTGCTAATGAATTGCCTTTGCACGTGCTCACTCTATAGGAGTGGCAAGGTAGGGATGGTAAGCCGGCCCTAATGAGCGTGCCCACGATCTCAGCTATATAAGCTGCCCCGATCCTCAAGACAGACGCTTGGCGTTATTCTGCACTTGCAAGCAGTGTAACACTCACCATCGCCTGAGGTCAGACTTACCTTTGAAGATCCTGCTTCCTGGACATCCTGCTTCCTGTCAGCATACTTACCAACAGGGGGAAGCTGTTCTTACCTGTACATCTCTTCAGCGAACCAAGTATTCATCTTTACACTTTCTGAAACACCGAAATCTTCATCTTAGCACCGCAGCGTGACATGCTCCATCATCGACAGCAGCGCCTGCATGGAAAAACAGAAGGCAAGGTTAGACATTGAAAAAACAGTCAGTTTAAGGTTGTGCTTCACCATACTTTGCGCTTTCCTTAAACCATCACTTACCTGCTGTCGAACATTGCAGTAGCATCCATCTTCCATCCCGCCACGTCTTGCGGCTCACAGCTGCATTGAGGATGCATTTCCATCTAAGGGAAGAAAACAGAAGAGAGACATTATTGCGGACATAAATAGGAGCAACATATAAAGACATTAAACTGAACGAACTGCATCAGAAGAGCTCAAGAAAGACTTACCAATCATAAGGAGAAGCATAGTCGCAGCTGGACTGGACTAATCCTTATCAGGGATCAGTGAAGGGACTATATCCCATTCGACGCGCCCCTGCCTGAAGTAGCAGGATGGAGAGCTTATCTTCCATAATTCACAGAAGCAGGATCACCACGTACCACCTCTCACAGCTTTTAAACTGAGGAAGAGGCCAGAAGGGGGTGATTCAAGTTCAGGGAGGGCTGCAACCGTGCCCCAAAGCCTCCACAGAGACCAGGTGAGCATAACAGAAAGCAAAGCCTCTAATACTCTCTGTCTGGGCGTTATGCGTTATGGAAACTTCAGAAACAGATCAGTTAGCCCTCTTACTAGGGGAATTAGGGACTGAAGTACACGCTTCAAGACAGGAAACCAATGTATTGCAGGGGGATATTATTGTAACTCGGGAAAGAACTGACAAATTTGCAAGACAAATGCTACAAGCACAAGCAGGACAAGTTCCACTGCCTGGAGTGACCCATTCTTCTCATTTTTCCACACCACAACAGTCAACACCAGTTCAGGTGGTTCTTCCAGGAGCCCGAATGCTTCATCAGCGAACCAAACAGGTTTGCTGTATTAATGAACCAAGGTCGCCTTCATTTCTTGTGCAGACCAGGAGCTGTTCCTAATGACCGAGCCAAAGTGGCGTTTGTACTCTCGTATTTAGGAGGTAGTGCAGTGGACTGGTCAATACCTTTGCTAAATCAAGATGACCCTTTACTCCGGAACTTTGGGAATTTCCAACATGAGATGGAGAAATTGTTTGCCCGTCATTCTCAATCACAAGCTATGGACAACGAGTTGTTGTCACTCAGACAAGGGTGTCAAGATCTATAAACTATATTGTAACCTTCATTCGTCTCATAGCCCAAACCAACTGGCCAGAAGAGGACTACACTCTTTTACCAAGGGTTACATGGAGAACTTAAGGATGTTTTGGCGCACTTGGTGAATCCCCCTAAGAGGTGTATGGACTACATAGACCTGACGGTGCAACTCGATCATATGTTGCAGAATCAGAAAATGGATCGAGCTAGATCAATGGGACGGTCGGTTTACGTACGACCTCGTGAGAATCAGACTAAACCACATGAACAGTCTGAGCCAATGCAAATTGGTGGATTACGAAGTCCCCTTACCAAAGCAGAAAGGGAAAAAAGAAGACAACAGCCTTGCTTATATTGTGGACAAGCAGGTCACTTTGTCCGTGACTGCCCAGCGAAACCACCCAAGAAAATGGTTGGGGCAACAGACAAAACTTATGAAGAAGAAGAACAAAAGGAATCCGTACAGACCTCACATCTAGTGCTTTAAGTTCTTTTGGTGAATCACAAGCAGCCATCAAAAATAAATGCTTTGGAGGCATATATTGATTGTGGAGCTGTGGGTAACTACATTGACCAAGATTTAGTTCTCCGAATATGCCTTCCTCAAAAACAGAAGCAGAAATTGGAAAACATCACTGCTGTGGATGGTTCTCAGCTATCATCCAGCCTCGTGACACAATACACCAAGAAAGTCAAGCTTCTGTGTCAGGACGTGCATCAAGAGGACATTACTTTCAATCTCATCGGTGCTCCTCAGTTCCAGATGATATTGGGAATGCCCTGGCTGGATACCCACAATCCTAGGATCGACTGGCGAAAATGAGTTCTGACATTTCCTCATGATTGTGCTGACACATGTTACAAAAAAGATGACACCAATCTGAAACCGAAGAAAGGAATCGTGTTGGGCCTCATCAGCTCCTTACTGCTTGAATACCAAGATTACCAGGATGTCTTCAAAAAAGAGCAAGCCAACGTTCAGCCCCTGCACAGACCCTACGATTGTCAAATAGATCTTGTACCCGGAGCCCAGATCCCTTGCAGCTGAATTTATGTTCTGACAGAACAGGAAAATCAGCATCTTAGAACTTACCTGGATCAGTACCTGGCGAACGATTTCATTCGCCCATCCAAGTCACCTGCCTCCTCGCCCTTATTCTTCATGCCTAAAAAGGAGGGGGACTTAAGAACTTGCATCGACTATAGAGCCATCAATTAGATCACAGTAAAAAATCAATATCCTTTAGCACTTATACCAGAGCTCCTGGACCAAGTGATACATGCTCAAATCTACACAAAACTGGATTTAAGAGGAGCATACCATCTTGTAAGAGTAAAAGATCAACAGCAGGGGGCGCAGAAGCTCGGCTGCCTGAACCGGTGCCTCCTCACATCAGAATGAATCTTTCGTAAATGAAACATTAAAAACAGCAATTCTACACCACACCCCTCCCCGATCCTGCTTCTTGACTCCGAGGGCTCCTCTGACAGCGATTTTGTCAGGAATTGAATCTGCCTTCAACTGGATCTGGTACACCCCCTTGCTGAGGCCTCCTCCTGCTCCATCGCCAGCGAGACCTTCCTAATTCTGTGTGCCTCCCCGCCTTCTACGCCCCACGGGCTGCAGTGCGGGCCTTCAAAGCCAGCTCAACGACTGACCCTCTGCCTGGGTCCACCCCTCTGTGGGCCACCTTCGGAACCTCCTGCTTTGCTCCCACTGCGGCCCTTCCTGCTCTGCGGCTGGCGTGGCTACCCGGGATAGTGGAATCTTCCCGACCGCAACCGTTCAGGTGCCTCCATCCTGGACCCAGTACCTCCGATTGCGGTCCTCCCCGCACAGGGGTAGGCACGGCTGTCCAGGACCCCGGTGTCAGCCCGCCTGCCTCAGCTGCCAGGAGCCTCCTCCATTGGCCCGGGGCTTCCGCCTATGGAGACGGGTGCCTGCTGACAGTGCCTCCACTCAGGCTCGTGACTTTCATCCACGGCAGCGGGTCCTGGGTCCTCCATCCGTGGCAGTGGGTGCTTGCTGCATGGTGCCTCCATTATGGCCTGGGGCCCCCATCTGCCTGCCTGCAAGGAACCTACGCTCCTGGTCTGGAGCCTCCATCTGCAGCGGGCTTACCTGCCATGTCCTCTGGCCTGCCTCTGCCCCCCGGGTGCCTGATGACTGCACCTCCATTCCGGCTCCTGACTTCCATCCACGGCGCTGGGTCCTGGGACTTCCATCCGTAGCGGAAGGTACTTGCTACCTGGTGCCTCCACTCCAGCCCGGGGCCTCCATCTGCCTTTCCTACCGGGGACCTGCGCTCCTGGTCCAGAGCTTCCAGCTGCAGCAGAATTTCAGCTTCTGTGTCACCTGGCCTGCCTCTGCCGCCCGGGGCCGCCATCTTGTTGTTGAGTGAGACACTGCTTCCCGCACCCTCAGCCAGGAGTGTCTGCTTAGGGCCCATTTTACAGCGGCAGGAGCCGCTACATTCTGCACATGATCTGGTCTTGCCTCCTCTATTGACTACGGCTGTACTGTTATCCATCCCAGCTCCATTCTGGGCCCCATGCTTTCTTCCCGCACCCTGCGCCTGGTGTGATAGCTGGGGACTCCCTTCTGACAGCGGCAGGAGCCCCTTCATTCTCCACCTGGACCATCTTGCCTCCTCTACTGCCTTCAGCTGAACCACTATCAACGTCAGCCCCATTGTGAACCACACGTCGGAGGACCCCAGCTTCCCCTGGCGCCCCCCACAGCTACCCATTCTACTCTCCTGACCATTTGGATCGCCCGTCTACCCTCTCCGCCCTCCTGTCATGGGACGTGACAGCCACTGGACCTCCTCCTCCCAAGCACTCACGTGTCACCTACCACACAGTCCCTCCTACTGAACCCCCCCCTTCTCCCCACAACGCAGTCTCTGCTACCTAACCTCCACCACCTTACCGGGTTTAACTTGGCACACGCAAACTTCTACAGCTCTTACCCTAACCTTTCCTTCCCTGCCACTTACCTCACAGTCTCCACAGCTGAGTCTCTTCCCACCTCCTTCCCAGCTTGAGCACAACCAATGCTACCAACTTCCTGCCTGCATCCTACCCACCCGTTAGGCACTGCAACTGGGCCTTTCCCACCTCCTTCCTAGCCTGGTCCCTACCAATCCTCTTACCCTGCCTTTGTTCTAGTGCGCCCTGTCTCTCTGCCACCTCCCATACAGTCTGCAGCTGAACATCTTCCAACCTCCTTCCCAACCTTTTCCAATCCACATCTCGCTTCCTGCTCTTAATCTTGCATACCCTGACTATCTGCTTGCTACCTACCAACCCAAGTACCATACTGAGTAGCAATCTGAGTACCAATCTAACCCTCCTCTCTCTCCTACACCAGCTCTGTCTTTACTAAGAGCTGCTACATTGGTCCCTGGTCTCACCATCATAACTCTCAACAGCAACGGACCAACATAGCTCCTCGTATCACTGATTCCTCTGTTATGCGATCTGCCAAATCTCTTACTCACCACCCTCTCTTCCCTTCCCCCCTCTTTCACTCTTACTATCTTCCCCTCTCCCTCCTACTCTCCTTTTCCCTCCTTATGCCCAGTCCCCTCTTTAATCCCCTTCCCTACTCCTCCTCTTACACACCTGCCCTCTCTCACCGTCCCAATCTTCTTTACCCCCCACTGCTCATCATTCCAGCATCATGAACATGGCGCTCTGGAATGCCAGATCCATCTGCAACAAGACTGCACCAGTTCTAGACATATTCTTTTGTCTCAACCTTCATTTCCTATGTCTAACTGAAACCTGGATCCCTCATAACACTTCTGTCCCAGCTTCAATAACTACCTCCTCCTCCTCCTTCTCTCATATCTCTCGCACTACTGGCCATGGCAGAGGTATTGGCCTCCTCTACCACCCCAAATACCTTTCCTCTTCCCTATCACCACCTCTTCCTTCTTTCCCTTCCTTTGAATTTCTTTACAAATCTTTCTCCTCTCCTCACCCCATTTCCTTTCTAATCATCTATCTCCCCCTGCCCCTCTTTCTTCCTTCTATGAAGATCTCGATCACCTTCTCTCGCTTATCTCTCCCTCCCCCTCTCATCTATCTGTTCTTGGTGACTTTAATCTTCACCTCACTTCTCCTCCTCATTCATCACCCCTCTTCTCCATGCTTAACTCCTACCTCCTTTCCCCCTTTCCTCTTCCCCCACTCATTCCTCTGGCTCCACTCTAGACCTCATCTTTAACTCCTCCTACCCCTCTTCCCTAGTCTCTACTCTTCCTGTCTATCTCTCCGATCATGCCTTACTCTCCTTCTCCCTTACTCCCTCTCCACATTCCTCTTCTACTAAGCCCTCTCCTCCCATCTTCTCTTGGCGTGACTTTCGTACCTTTGATCCTTCCCTCTTTATTGACACTTGCTCTTCATCTCTCCCCTCTCTCCAAGCGTTCTCTTCATTGTCAGCCAACGATGCTCTATCTACTTTTTCCTGTTCTATTTCCTCTTCCCTTGATCAACTCTACCCCCTGTCTTTTTTCCGTCCAACCTGGAAACCCTCTCAACCGTCGCTCACTCCTCAACTCCTCTCTATGAGGTGCCTTCTCTGATGTCTGGAGCGACTCTGGATCAAATCTCCTTCGCTTTCCAACCAAACCTCATATTTCTCTTAACACGCTCTCTTTGACTCTTGTCTTGCCTCGGCTAAACGCTCCTACTACTCTAACCTTCTCCACTCCTGGGCCTCCCACCCTCGCTGTATCTTCCAAATTCTCTCTCGACTTCTCTCCTCCCCTACCCCTGATTCCTCCTCCTCTTCTACACTTTCTTCCTCTGACTTCGCTAGCTTATTCTCCTCCAAGATCCTGACCCTTCGGCAAAAAATCAACTGCTCCTCTGATTTCCCCTCTTCTCCTTCCTCTCCCCCTCCCTCGTCCTGCATGTCCTCCTTCTCACCTATCTCCCCCTCTGAAGTCTCTACCCTCCTCTCAAAAGCCCACCCCACCTCCGCCCCAACCGACCCTCTCCCATCCCTTCTTATCCCTAAGATCTACCCTCTTCTTATTCCCTACCTTACTTCCTTTTTCAACATCTGTCTTTCCTCAGCCACCTTTCCCTCTGTTTTTAAGCATGCCACGATCATCCACATTTTGAAGAAACCTTCTGCTGATCCCCTTCTCACCTCTAACTTCTGCCCTATCTCTCTTCTTCCATTACTCTCGAGCGACTCGCCTACTCTCAGCTCTCATCCTTTGTCTCCAATCTCTCTCTTCTACCCCTCTCCCAATCTGGCTTCTGTCCTAAACACTCTCCTGAAACTGCTCTCACCTACATACTTAATTCCCTCCTCTCTGCTCGACACTCTAAGCAATCCCCTATCCTTATTCTCCTTGACCTCTCTGCTGCCTTCAACACGGTCGATCATCCCCTTCTTCTCCACACTCTTTCTTCCTTTGGGTTCAAAGGCTCTGTCCTTAACTGGCTATCCTTTTATCTCTCTTCCCGTTCTTTTACTGTTTCCTGGGGCGGCCATTCCTCTCCAACCCAACTTCTAGAATATGGCGTTCCCCAAGGTTCAGTGCTTGTACATTTCCTCTTCTCTCTTTACACCTCCCGCCTTGTCCCTGTTATCTTCTCGTTTAGCATCTCCCACCATTTCTATGCTGACGAAATGAAACTCTTTCTCTCTTTCTCTTCCTTTTCAACTGACCTCCACCTAAAAATTTCTTCCTGCCTTACTGCCATAAAGAACTGGATGTCTTCCCGCTTTCTCTCCCTTAACACTGACAAGACGAAAGTCTTATTCTTTCCCTCCAACTATCTTCCCCCTCCCTCTCCTGCTCCTCCCTTCATTCTCTTCCCTCCCATTAATCTCCCTATCTCTCTCCATGCTCGTAACTTAGGCATTCACTTGGACTACTCTCTCTCTTTCTTCCACCATATCTCCCTCACTTCCCGTACCTGTCGCTACCACCTCTTTAATATTCGCAAAGTCTGCCCCTCTCTCACCTTCTATGCTACCAAACCTTTAATCTCCTCCCTTATCTTCTCCCGCCTCTTCTACTGCTCTTCCTTATTCTTTGGACTACCCACTTCTCATCTCGCACCCCTCAAATCTATCTACCATTCTGCTGTCCGTACCCTCTGTCTCCTTAACCCCAGCGACTCCATCTCTACTTCGCTCTCTTCCCTCGGCTTGCTTCCATTTTACTCCCAACTTAAATTTCACTTTCTCTGCCTTGTCTTCAAATCTCTCCATGGTCTTGCTCCCCTTATCTCTCATCCCTCCTCTCTTTCTACTCTCCTTCCCATTCCCTTCATTCAGCTGACCATTTCCTTCTCACTGTACCCCCGTCCCGTTGTGCCTCCTCCCGTTTCTGCTCCTTCCAACTCCTAGCCCCCCTGCACTGGAGCTCCCTACATCTCGCAATCCGCTCTACCCCTACTTTCTCCTCATCCCACACCTCCCTTAAATCTCTCCTTCTCCATTTTCATCCTTGAAACCCTTTCCCCTCCCTGCTTCCCCTCCCTCCTTATCTTTCCCTTTGAATATCTTCCTCCCCTCCCCTACCTCCCTACTCTCACCTTTTCCCCTTCCTGCCTCCTTCTCCTCTTTACCCCTCTCCCTCCCACACAGTCCTACTCCACTACTCCCCCTATTCCATTCAGTTAATTGCTCTTCTTACTGTTTTGTTGACTGATTCATATTGTAATTTGCTTCTACATTTATATTGTTATGTTTCATGTATTAAGTTGTTCATTTGTGCAGTGCTTTGGTGTAAAGCGCTATATAAATAAATAAATATGAATACAAATAAAAGAGGGAGACGAGTGGAAAACGGCCTTCCGCATGAAGTACGGCCTCTTTGAATACCAGGTAATGCCCTTCGGGCTATGCAATGCCCCCGCGGCATTCCAATTCTTTATGAATGATGTACTCCGTGAACTACTGGACGTTTGCACTCTTATTTACATTGACGACATTCTTATTTACTCAAATTCCATGGAAGAACATGTAGGCCATGTCCGGGCAGTCTTAGAGAAGCTTCGACAATACCAATTTTATACCAAATTGGAAAAATGTTTTTTCCATGTAACCGAGGTCGATTTTCTCGGTTTCATGCTCACACCACAAGGCGTACATATGGATACACGAAAGGTGGATGCAATCCTACAACGGCCCTCACCACCATCCACGAAAGGAGTGCAAAGCGTGCTCGGATTCGCCAACTTTTACCGTTGGTTTATACCTGGTTTTTCACAAATTGTACATCCAATTACCTCCTTGTTAAGGACAAATCAAAAGTTCCACATTCTTATTTACTCAAATTCCATGGAAGAACATGTAGGCCATGTCCGGGCAGTCTTAGAGAAGCTTCGACAATACCAATTTTATACCAAGTTGGAAAAATGTTTTTTCCATGTAACCGAGGTCGATTTTCTCGGTTTCATGCTCACACCACAAGGCGTACATATGGATACACGAAAGGTGGATGCAATCCCCCAATGGCCCTCACCAACATCCACGAAAGGAGTGCAAAGCGTGCTCGGATTCACCAACTTTTACCGTTGGTTTATACCTGGTTTTTCACAAATTGTACATCTAATTACCTACTTGTTAAAGACAAATCAAAAGTTCCACATTCTTATTTACTCAAATTCCATGGAAGAACATGTAGGCCATGTCCGGGCAGTCTTAGAGAAGCTTCGACAATACCAATTTTATACCAAGTTGGAAAAATGTTTTTTCCATGTAACCGAGGTCGATTTTCTCGGTTTCATGCTCACACCACAAGGCGTACATATGGATACACGAAAGGTGGATGCAATCCTCCAATGGCCCTCACCAACATCCACGAAAGGAGTGCAAAGCGTGCTCGTATTCACCAACTTTTACCGTTGGTTTATATCTGGTTTTTCACAAATTGTACATCCAATTACCTCCTTGTTAAGGACAAATCAAAAGTGTCATTGTTCGACAGAAGCTGAAGAAGCCTTCCAGAAGTTGAAAATAGCCTTCACAACAGCACCAGTCCCTCGACACCCACGACCAGACCTACCTTACATATTGAGACAGATGCTTCAAAAATAGCCGTGGGAGAGCATTGTCACAACGAGACTCTGAAACAGGACAACTACATCCTGTCGTATTCTGGTCTCGCAAATTTTCAGCCCCCAAGTTGAACTACGCAGTCACAGATAAGGAATAACTGGCAATTAAAGCAGCATTCAAGGCCTGGAGACATTACCTTCTTGGGGCGAGACATACGGTCACTCTCATCACGGACCACCGTAACTTGCAGTACTTGAAAACTGCCAAACCACAATCCTTGCGTCAACTTTGTTGGGCTCTCTTTTTCGCGGAATACGATTTTATTATTCACTTACAGACCTGGAGTATGCAATGGGAAAGCAGACGCTCTATCACGCATGAGTGAAGAAAAAGAGGCTTTTACAACATCCGACCCCGTCGCCATAATTCCCGAGGAAAAGATTCAAACCCGAATAGCTGCCACCACGTGTGTGGATGACCAAAGAACCAGTTTACAATCCCAGATGGATC
Organism: Ambystoma mexicanum; assembly: GCF_040938575.1. NCBI lineage: Eukaryota > Metazoa > Chordata > Amphibia > Caudata > Ambystomatidae > Ambystoma > Ambystoma mexicanum. The sequence continues at coordinate 1,556,712,820 of NC_090929.1, read as the reverse complement.
AATCAGCACAACAGGAATGGATGTTAAAAGGTGGCCAGTACACCATCGAAGACAATCTACCATATTTCCAAGTACTATTATATGCCCAAGACCAAGAACTGCAAAAGCAAATCATCACAAATTACCACGATTCATTAGTGGAAGGGCACCCAGGAATTGCAAAACTCAGGCTAAGGTAAAACAAAACTACAGGTGGCCAACCTGGCGAAAAGACATTGCCCAATTTATTGAAACCTGTGGTGTCTGTGCACAACACAAGTCTCAGAAACAGAACCCCGCTGACTTACTACATCCCCTAACAGTACTGCCAGCACCTTGGCATACCCTCTCGATGGACTTTATCACGGATCTTCCACCCTGCAATGGGTACACCACCATATTAGTCGTTGTGGATTTATTCTACAAAATGGCCCATTTCATCTCTCTGAAGGGACTCCAAACTGCGTCAACTCTCCCTTCTGTGTTCCTAGAGCAAATTCTTCGATTGCATGGATTTCCATCAATATTAGTATCTGATCACAGAATGCAATTTGTTTCTGCCTTTTGGAGAAAGTGTTGTACGATTGCCAAAATCGATCTCTGGTTGTCCACAAGCCCTCATGATCACCCTCAAACTGATGGGCAAACTGAACGAACCAACCAAATTTTAGAGCAATATCTCAGGTGTATGTTGCAGCAGTACGAGGATTCTTGGAAAAATATACTCTGGATAGCTGAGTATGCATAAAACAACCCAGTTCACACAAGCACAGGGCAAACTCCATTCTACACTTTGCACAGAAGACATCCGAGGACATCAGTATTTGATCCACCCGATACCCTGGAAATGCCAGCCATAAGAAACCTGCATAAAACCATCACTCAGGTTCTTAAGGAGGCGACAGAACATTTTGCAAAGGCTAAGGACAGACAAAAACTGTTTGCTGATCGACAGCAGAAGGAAGCTCCCACCTACCAGATTGGAAAAAAGGTGTGGTTAGCATCCAAATGTATTTCCCTGAAGGGGCCAAGAGCTTTCCACCCAAGATACCTAGGCCCCTATACTATAAAGTCCATAATCAATCCTGTTGCCATGAAATTGGAGTTACCATCTCACAAGAAAATTCACCCCGTATTTCATGTCTCTCTCCTCAAACCAATGAAGTCCAATACACAGCTTAGTTCTCTGACAGAGCCCGAAGTAATAGACGGAGAACCAGAATATCAAGTCAAATCCATCCTGGACTCCAAGGTGGTTCGATCAAAATTGTATTACCTAATTGATTGGTAAGGTTATGGACCTCAAGACCGAACTTGGAAACCTAGTGAACACGTCCATGCTCCGAGTTTAATCAGACAGTTCCATCGCAATAATCACACCAAACCAGGACTGGGTGGAGAGGGGCCTTGAGGGGGAGTGCTGTCATGGTCATGAAGTCAGGGGCACAGGCATGCAGGGGTCTCATGCACAGGAGATCTGAGTCAACAATGTCCTGGCGCCTTTGGCACCAGGCGCATGAAGAAAAGTAAACAAGAAGATCCATTTAACACCAAAAAGCTTTTATTATGGACATAGCACTTCAGATGCATTAACCTTGAACATTCCATCCATTAAGCAGGATGCATTAACCTTGAACATTCCATCCATTAAGAAGCCCCAAGTGGATTCTTGGGTGTGGTTGCTAATGGATTGCCTTTGCACATGCTCACTCTCTAGGAGTAGCAGGGTGTGGCTGGTAAGTCGGCCCTAATGGGCTTGCCCACGATCACAGCTATATAAGCTTCCCCAATCCTCAAGACAGATGCTTTGCGTTATCCTGCACTTGCAAGCAGCGTAACGCTCACCGTCGCCTGAGGTCAGACTTACCTTTGAAGATCCTGCTTTCTGGACATCTTGCTTCCTGCCAGCATACTTACCAACTCGGGGAAGCTGTTCTTACCTGTACATCTCTTCGGCGAACCAAGTATTCATCTTTACACTTTCCGGAATGCGAAATCTTCATCTTGGCACCGCAGCACGACATGCTCCATCGTCGACAGCAGCGCCTGAAAGGAAAAACAGAAGACAAGGTTAGACATCAAAAAAACTGTCAGTTTAAGGTTGCGCTTCACCATACTTTGTGCTTTCCTTAAACCATCACTTACCTGCTGTCGGACATTGGGGTAGCATCCATCTTCCATCCGGCTGCGTCTCGCGTCTCACAGCTGCATTGAGGCCACATTTCCATCTAAGGGAAGAAAACAGAAGCAAGACATTATTGTGGGCATAAATAGGAGCAACATATAAAGACATTAAACAGAACTAACAGCATCACAAGAGCTCAAGAAAGACTTACCAATCATAAGGAGAAGCATAGTCGCAGCTGGACTGGACTAATCCTTAACAGGAATAAGTGAAGGAACTAGATCCCATTCGACGCGCCCCTGCCAGAAGTAGCAGGACGGAGAGCTTATCTTCCATAATTCACAGGTGACCTTTATGGGTCAGCATATGCTCACAGAAACCATACTTTGGGGTGAAGGGTTCAATAGGTACAACAATCACAGATTGGCACACTCACCCACTCTTATCTCGACGCAGGAGGGGTATCACCACGTACCACCGCTCACAGCTTTTCTACTGAGAGAGAGGCCTGAATGGGGTGATTCAAGCTCAGGGAGGGCTGCAACCGTGCCCCAACACCCCCACAGAGATGAGTGTAACAACCAGCCCCCGTCCCCCTCACCTTTGACACCCCCCACAGACAGCCCCCTTAAGTCTGGACACCAGCCCCCAGACCTCTCAAGTCTGGACACCACCACCTAGCCCCCCTCACCAGTGACACCCCCCACAGGCAGCCTCCTCTAGTCTAGACACTAGCCCCCAGACCCCTCAAGTCTGGACACCACCTCCCATACTCCCTCACCTGTCACACCCTCAAGGCAGCCCCCCCAGTCTGGACCCCCCCAACCCCTTCCAGTCTGACACCATCCTCCAGCCCCCCCTCACCTGTGACACCCCCTAAGGTAGTCCTCTTCAGTCTGGACACCTCCTCCAGCCCCCGTCCAGTCTGGACACTAGTCCCCCATCCGCCACACCTGTGACACCCGCACCGGCAGCCCCCATCCATTCTGGACACCATCCCCAGCTCCCCCCACATGACACCCCCCAGGCAGCCCTCTACAGTCTGGACACCACCCCCGGACCCCTCCAGTCTGGACATTACTCCCTAGCCCCCATCACCTGTGACACCCCACCAAGCAGCCCCCTCCAGTCATGACACCACCCTCCAACCCCCTTACCTGTCACATCCCCCACAGGCAGTGCCTGTCCAGTCTGGACACCACCCCCCAGGCCCCCTCACATGTGATACTCCCACAGGCAGCCCCCTGCAGTCTGGACACCACCCCCAGACCCCTCCAGTCTGGACACCACCTCCCAGCCCCCCTCACCTGTGACAACCCCCAAGGCAGCCCCCTGACAGTCTCCCACAATATCAGTGCAATGAATTTCTGCAGCTCACCTGAACCTCCGTGGTCTGCCAGCACCATGAAAAAGAACACCAACATATCCACCGCAAACATGATCAACAGGAAGCACTGGAGATTCATCCCGGACAGACACACCCCTCAAGACCTTATCCAGCCCACCCCATACACATGTGACAAGTGAATGCAATGACAAGTGGTATGTTCATGTTGGCCCTGGGACATTGCCAAGGCATCAAAGCAAACTAATTGAATGTGTGTCCACCACCGAAGTAAACCTACTAATACATTTTAAATATCCACAAACAATGGCCAGGTGTGTCACCGCCTGAGCATCAGTGACAGGGGTCAAAGGGGTGGCTAATTACCTGACAGGGAACAATAACATGACAGGGTCATGCATGGGTGATGGGAGAGCAGTCAGAGAGTGCATGTGTCACAGAGACCAGAGAATTGTGCTGCCACTCCGAAAGAGCAAACATGGCTCACTACTACATTCCAGTGTCCGAGGTGGAGCAACACATGAGAGAAGGCAGTTTGTGACTGCACATGCTGGTGGGCTGGTGGGCGTGTCTGCATGCCATGGGTTTAACACAACAATGACAAAGAAATGTGCCATTAATGTGACCATGGACCACCTCCACAGTGCGCCCACCTCCCTCCAACCCAACCACACTGATGGCAAACAACAAGTGATGCTGCACAGATGAATGCAAATGAAAACATACAGAGCAAACCCAGTTAGCTAATGGACCCACTCCCACATGTCAGTCACAAGTGCATCATTTCAGTCACAACCATCACAGCAACAACAACACACATGCCACAAGACACATGACTTGCAATGGAGTGATGCACTTGCAGAAAAGTGAACTATCAAAGTTGCCGACACACAAATGAGCTGCAGTGTGGAATATAACAAAAAGAAAGATATATTGAATATAAATATGTACAATTAAAATGGGGAATGAAGGTCAAAGCAGTCCAGGGGAAAATATGAAATGAAATAAAATCCCTACACCTAAATAACCATATACATGAAAAACTGGGAAGGAAAGTCTGCAAAGTCCAGAAAAAATAATAAATTAAAAAAAGGAAATCTCCACCTAACTATCTATTTACAAAGGTAGTGGGCTAGTCCTCCTCTCTGATCTTACTCAGCCTTTCCACCAGGGCTGGGTCCAAGGCCACACCCCTCTCAGGCGGGCCTCCATTGTTGCCTAGATGGCTTGCGGGTTGTCCAGAATCTGTGTCTCTATAAGTAACTTTTTCCAGCAAATGGCCCCGAGGATGGCAGCCCACCTCCTTGCACGACCGAGCGCAATTACAGCCCTGGACATCACTACTCCTGCTTTCCGTGCCCGCTGCCTCTCTGCCATGATTCCTTCATATCGCTAGAACATGGAAGACATTCTGTGTCTCATGTCCACGTGTGCCCCCTGCCTCACACTTTCCACCTGCATTCTTCGGGTGGTCTGTTCTGATAAAAAATCACCTCCTCCTCATTGCCACCTGCTGCCGGTTAGGCAGAATCACTTGCAGTACCCTTTGGGAACACTACATGCAATTAAGACTACAAGTGTAAGCACAATTTCACCTTTGGCACAAGCCTGTACTACACAGTAAAGTGGTAGTGATGACTGAGCAGCCAGACTTATTTCAAGAGGTTAAGTGAGCAGTAGAACAAGTTACACAAAAGACCAACTACTACAGTGATTCAAACAAACGCTTACTCAAGGTTTCTTGGTAAAAGAATGTACATTTATTTACTCAGTCAGTTAGAAAACATTATATTCGCATAAGCATAATCCCTTATCTTCCCTGAGTGGATTCCTGCCTCTGTCATCTCTACGTAGGCCTACTCCTCTTTTGAATGCCTCATCTGCAGGCTCTCTCTTTCGCCTAGCCATTCCCTCACTGTGGCTACCATCTATTGGCCACCTGGTCAGGTTTCCTCCTTCCTCTCTGAGTGGGCTGACCTCTCCTCCTCACTCCTGGCCTCAACCACTCAACTCCTCCATCTGGGAGAACATCCACCTGGATGCCTCCTGTCCCCCCTTTGAACTCTTTCGCGACCTCTGTGACTCTCTCTCACTCACCATTCTCCCCTCTGGCCCGACTCATTCTGCAGGGAACACTCTTGATGTTCTGATCTCTTCTGACCTTCCCCTCTCTGTCCCTCTCTCCACTCCTCTCTCCTGTAGTGACCACTTTCTCCCCACTCCCACCTCACCCTCCCTACCCCGCAGGCCAAGCCACCTCCATCACTGCCACCCATCTTCTCGGTCACCCGACCCATGAAGCGTGTGTCAGTTGAGGCTTTCGCCGCCACCTTCTCACCCCCTTCACCCCCCTTGGCTGACTCTCACCCTGACACAGCCCTCTCCACGCTCCACTCTTCTATATCTGATACTCTCGATATCTTTGCCCCTGTCATGAGAATCCGCCTGAAGCCCAAAGCCAAGTGTAACTCCTGGTATGACTCAGACCTCGTCTCCCTTAAAAGTAAGTGTAGGGTTGCCGAGAGGAAATGGCGTGCTTCAGGCTCATCCTCTGACAAACTGGCATGCCGCCTGCTGCAAAGGCAATACCGGCTCTCCGTCCTCACCAAGAAAAGAGCCCATATCCAAGCCCGCGTCTCTGCATCATCTAACAACTCGGCTGAACTCTTTAAAATCTGCAGGAAACTGGCCAATCCTAACGCAGTCTCTACCTCTCCTGTCCCTTCCCAGGCCCTCTGCACGGCACTGGCTTCTCACTTCATTTCAAAAACTCAGGACATCCTGTCCTCACTGTCCCTCTCTTACCCCCTCCTGCTATTCCCTGCTCTTCCTCCGGCCCTTCTGCAGCCACCCCTCCTAGCACTTCTCTGCCTTTCCCCTTTTCTCTCCAGACGAGGTTTCTAGACAAGTCCGATCTATGAAAGTCTCGTCAAAACAGGTTCACCTCTGTTCCTCCAAAACTATCAAGGATCACATTGACTCCCTGGCGCCTGCCCTGGCAGATTTCTGCAATCACTCCTTCGCCACTGGAGTCTTCCCTTCCCCCCTGAAGCAATCCCTTGTGCACCCTCTTCTTAAGAAACCCTCTGCCGACCCCTCCTGCCCGGCTAACTATCGGCCAATCTCCATCACTCCCTTCCTGGGCAAGCTCCTGGAGAAACTGGCCATCTCCCAGCTCAATCTCCACACTGAATCTGTTGGTTGTCTTCATGACCATCAGTCTGGCTTAAGAGCTGCCAGAAGCACGTAAACTGCTCTCCTTAACATCCGTGAAGACCTGCTCACCAACCTCGACTCTAACACCCCTTGCGTTCTCATCTTGCTTGATCTCTCTTCTGCCTTTGACATGGTCAACCATGCCATCCTGCTCAACCGGCACCGTGATAACCTGGGTATCACTGGTCAGGCCCTGGCATGGCTGACTTCTTTCCTCTCCGACTGACCCTCCCAGGTCCAACTCGGGTCCTTCCTTTCCGACATCTTTTTCTCTACCTGTGGTGTCCCCCAGGGATCAAACCTCTCTCCGTGGCTTGGCTGTTAACCCAATACCTGGCACTCCTTGCCCACCGCATCGCCGCTCTCTGTCCCAACTTTCAGTGCTATGCTGATGATACCCAGCTCATTTTCAGGCTACCCTCAGCCTCCTCATCTCCTTCCCTCATCTCTGACTGTCTGTTTGCCATTCAGGAACGGTGTGCCGCCAACGACCTATGCCTTAATGCCAGTAAGACTGAGACTCTACTCATCTGCACACCCACTCCCTCCTTCCCTGCAGCTCTCTGGCCGGCCTCTCTTGGCCCTCCTCCCACTCCCACCTGCAAGGCTAAAAACCTCGGGGTCATCTTCGACTCTGCACTCTCCTTCTCCCCTCACATCTCCGACATCTCCAAGAAGTCACACTACCAGCTGCACCTCCTTAGAGGTATTCTTCCTTTCCTCTCCTTCCCCCAGAAGCTCACTGTCTCCAGAGCCCTGGTCCTCTTCAAGATGGACTACTGTAGCAGTCTCTATCTAAATCTGACTGCCTCTACTCTCCGCCCTCTGCAACTTATCCAGAACAGGACTGCGAGACTTGTCCTTGGCCTCAAGCCAGGGATCGTATCTCTCCAGGACTGAAATCTCTGCACTGGCTCCCAGTGGCTGCAAGGATTAAGCTCAAAACCCTCTGCATTGTACACAAGGCCTTCTGGGGTCAGGGACCGAAATACCTTCAACTCTCTCTACCTAAATATCTCCCTTCTCGAGCTCTTCGCTCATCTGCCTCCAACTCCCTTAGGGTCAGTCGCTTCTCCAAGCAACGAGTTGGTGGCAGATCACTCTCTTCAGCAGGGGCCTCTCTCTGGAACAGCCTTCCCGCCTCCCTGAAACCTGAGGAGATCCATCTCCGCTTCCGGAAATACCTCAAAACCCTCCTCTTTGCTTCTGCTTTCTCTCCTCCCCTCCCTTGCTGAATTTCTGACCGTAATTGCCCTGATTACCTGGCCACCCTTTTGATCTCTGGCCCAGGCCCCGTCAATTACCCACCTGCACTGCCTCCCTGGCAACCCCTGCACTTGGGGACCGTTTTTCTGTATCCGTTCAGTCCCCTTACTAACACTTACGTCTACACTTCCTTGCACTTGCCACTAGCTGGCTGTTTATGTGTCATATGTATTCCACTTCACATGTACTGCACTTCCCCTCTCCCTTCCCCCTGTGCACTTTTCCTTTCCCCCCTTCCCATGCACTTGCGCGATCTGAATGACACCTGGCCTAGTAGGATCGTTTTTTACACCTGAGTATAGGCGCGTTATAAATGGCATATCATATCATATCATATCATATCACACACTAATAAACCACAAAATTGCAACTGGTAAGTAAATGAACACGTTGTGCTCCCCTGAAGTGGGAGCAAAATGGCACTTCAAATACTTAATAAAGGGGTACAAAGACAAGGTTATAAGAATAGACAGCCCAAATACATTCATAGGCAGGGCAAAGGGTTTCAGTTAACTACAACCAGCAATTCTTCTCATAGGCCTGGGCCAAATTCAATGGTTCAGAGTATTTGTATAGGATAGCACTGTTCTGGTAGATAACGGTTAAGTATTTGCCACAGAGTTTAGAAGAATTTGGCTAGGCGAAAAGTTTGACGAATGTTTAGGGAAGGAAAAGCCTTCGTAGTTGAGGAAAGTTTCACGCACTTTCTCGATGGCCGAAAAGATTTCCGGACCGTGTTTGTACTGTACCTTGGTAATGAAGAAGAGCTGTAGCTGAGCCAGTTGTTCCTGGCAGTTCGAGCAGATCTCGCTGTTCCTGATCTTCAGTCGTGGGACAAGCATGAGGACGTCGGGAGGTTCCTCCACTGCCCAGGGATGAGGCCAAGAGCTTAGAAAGACATTGGTTTAAGGTGTGAGTGCCTTAAAGTCCACAAGCTGGTTTCCTTCCCTCTGGCTGTCCGGTTTTCAACAGCAATCTGATGAAAATTCGAGCAGATGCGGATGGTGTCCGGGTGGCTTGCGAGTTGGTTGTTCCCACCAAACTCAAGGGAAGAAGTTAACCTTGAAGGGCTTCTCTGTCGATGGGCTTTCAGGCAATTCGGACCTGCAGCAGGACTTCACCAGTCGTCCAGGAGTTGCAGGAGTCCTCTACCTTCGGCTCGTCTTTGGTTCTTTCGTTCCAGTGGTCGACTCTGCTTTCCAAGTCCCAGAGACCTGCTTTTAAACAGTTGTCCCCCATTAATGCCAGCCTGGCTGTCACTCACACAGCAGGGTGGCTGTCCTTGCCAGACAGCCAGCCGTCCAATCACGCCAGCGTGCATTCAGGTCTCCTAGTAGACTAAGCACTGGGAGTTTCGGGCACCGCCCTCACATCCTGTCCACCCCAGACAGTGCCAGAGGAGGGCTTCAGTACTGAAGCCCGCCAAAGGCCAACGAACAAAGGGACCAAACCTGGTTTGGCCCGCAGAGACAAGCACAAGAAGGACTTTTCCTAAAAGAAATGGCGAAAAAAGATGACCGGAGTCTGTTTTTACAGACAGGACTGGGGCGCCATATTGAAAAACATGCCTGACCCACTTTTTAGCTACTGTTGTTAGCCGTGAGGAAAAATCAAAGTAGGTGATCTAAACCACTGCCACCAGCCATTTAAAGTAGGAAAAGGTAATATTTGACTGTTACATGAGTGTTTTGACTCAGGGGAAGCTAGGCAACCCCTCCAGCACTCTTTAGGAATATAGTTTGTGCTGGGTCAATAAATTTAAAGAGAAGAGTAAAGCCAATTTTACTTTACATGCTCTAGGAGACAGTAGTCAGTTACAGAGAAGGTATTTAAACGTTGGGAAGTCAGAAAGACATCCCTGTTCACTGCACTGAAGGTGCTGTGTGACACACAGAAAGAGATACTGCCACTGGAGTTGTTTTAAGACTCCATAACCAAAGAATACAAAAGTAAAACATACATCAAAATACATGGAAGAGTGGGAAAAAAGGCTCACACTCTTCCCAGGTAGAAAAATGAAATCCTAGAGATCCAGCAAATTTGCTGGGGATCTCAAAAGGTAAGGGAAATTATCCACCAGACATGAGGACATGAGGCACAGAATGTCTTCCATGTTCTAGCGATATGAAGGAATCATGGCAGAGAGGCAGCGGGCACGGAAAGCAGGAGTAGTTGTCATTGACTCTCACTGGCTTGGGGGAAGGAACTCTCTCCAACCCCCCCTTAGTTAGGGCCAAGGAGCCTCTAACTGATTGGCCATAAAGAAGTTCAAAGGGACTGAATCCAACTCCCTCCTGAGGGACTTCTCTATATGCAAAAAGAAGGCATGGCAGTAGAAGGTCCCACTTTCTCCTAAGGGGTTACTCTAAAGCACCTATCATGCTCTTCATTGTACGGTTGAACCTCTCTACCAATCCATTTGTCTGAGGATGGTAGGCAGTTCAGAACTTGTAAGTTACCCCCCAGTTTTTCCACATGGACTGCATGTAATGGGACATAAAAGTGGATCCCCTGTCAGAGATATATTACTTAGGAAAACCTACCATGGTAAAAATACCAAGTAGGGCCTTAGCCACAGCCTGAGCTGTAACAGTTCTCATAGGTATAGCTTCAGGATACCTAGTAGCATGGTCTACTACAACCAGGATAAACCTGTTTCCTGAAGATGTGGAAGGGTCTAAGGGACCAGAAATGTTGATTCCTACTCTCTCAAAATGAACTCCCACCACTGGGAGAGGCACCAAGGGTGTGCACATTCTTGGCTCTACTCTTGCCAGAGGTTTGGCAAGTGTGACAGCTCCTACAGAACCTATCTACATCAGATGCCAACTTAGGCCAGTAGAAGTATAAAGAGAGCCTTTTCTTGGTCTACTTAAAACTTAAGTGACCAGCCAACGGTATCTCATGGGCTAACTGTAGGAACTGGAGTCTGCTTTCAAGAGGCACTACAAGTCTCCTGTAGTCCCCTGGTATAGACTCAGTCGGTTCAATGTAGAAGAGGCCATCTTCCCAGTACAACCTATGCTTCCCTGGCTCTTGCCCATCCAGCTGCAAAGCTGCCTGTTGGCGAAAACCTTCAAGCATAGGACACTCTCTTTGGCCTACTCTGCTGAAGTCTGCCCTACAGGGTCCACCTTCTGCCAGTAAAGACTGCAGCTCAGGATGGTCTGCAGGATCCAGATCTCCAACAGGAGCAAGGTCCTCTTCCAGCTCTGATTCCTCAGCAGCTGATTCAACCACACAAGGTTTTTGTTACGCTCACCTGATATCCCCGGGGGTGTCTGGAAGGCTCTGAGATCTGGAACCCTGGATGCGTAGTTGCCCAGTGCTGAATAATGAATCTGCAATTACAGAAGGGAGGATTTGTGATAACTGTCTCTAATGTGAATCTCCCACCTCCCTCTGACCGATTCCCTTCCCACTGGGTTCTTTTCTCACCTTAGTTATTTGTAGGGTGAGCTATCCGTCTTGTGTTTCTTGTGCAGGGGTGCTTGACATTTGTTGGCGAGCTGCCCGAGTTGCTTCACTGGTGGAGTACGCCTTTCTTGGGCCCAGGACTGCTGTGACCCCGAATCTGCTGTTAGGCAGGTAGGTTTGTTAATTGTAAGTCTTTGTTCTGTTTATGGTGGGAATTTGTTAATGTCTTTATCTCCTTCTTTTCGGGTGCGAAGGTCTTGATGCTGCCATGCCGGATGGAGAGGCACGTTTCTAGGTAAGAGAAAGTGCAAAGTGGAGAGACTTTATTGTCTTTTGAAGCTAATCTGTGTTTTCTTCTTCTTCTCCTCACAGGCCGCTGTGGTGCTGCGAGTGGATGAGAGCCCGAAGAAAAACAGGCCCCCGGAATCTGTTATGGTAGTACAGTGCTGCGCTGTTGTTTAATATTGAAAGCGAACCTGAATATGTCTCTTTTCCTTTGCAGATTTTGCTGTGGTGCTCCGGATGGAAGCATGGTGTAGCACGATGGAATTCAGGTAAGACTGATGGAATTCGATATTTTGGAAGTGCGCGTTCTAATATTGTTTTTCTCTTTCTCATTATTGCAGGTCGCAATGTTGGAACAGCAGCTGTGGTATCGGTTCGCTGGAATTCGTTAAGCTAGTACTCGCAAGTGAGTGATGTTTCTTCTTCTCTCGGTTTCCACAGATTGCAGCCCAGTTGAGATGCTGAGTGCTGGATGGTGTTTTCTCAGGTAAGACAGAATAATCTTGTTCTTGTTCTTGCAGGATTACAGGAAGATGCTGAAGACCAGGAGCTGGACAAGGTGACCTTCACGCTGCTTATTGCAGAATAACACGAAGCATGTTCTGTAGTCAGGGTGTGGTTTATATAGCCCAGGTTAAGTAGTACCAGGGAAAGTGGTTCCAGGCCTGCCACACCCAAAACACTAGACCGCATTGTTTAGTTCTTAGAACTAGACTGTTGGGTGCTTCCATGTTGGATTTAAAGGCCCATGTACATAGATGGGACCTAGTTTGAACAGCCCTTTCTTCCTACATATGAGCCTGGTGCCAAAGGTGCCAGGACTGGCTCCAGCAGCCTTTTTGCAGTGGTTTTAAGGCCCTCAGGGTTCTGGTGGGAGCTCACAGTGGTCATGACAGCACTCTCCCCAAGGCCTCTCTCATGGTATCCTTCCTGTCCCGTCTGGGTTTGGTGGGGTTATCCAGGTGAAATCTCTTCATCAGACGTGGTGCGTGAATATGTTCACGTGGTTCCCAAGTTCTGTCTTGAGGCCCGTACCTTTTCCAGTCCACTAAATAGTATAGCTTAGATCTGGTACGTTTCAAATCCAGAATGTTTTTAACTTCAAATTCAAGCTCTCCATCAACTAGCACAGGTCTTGGTGGTATTAAGACTCGGGTTCCTGGTTGTACAGGTTTTACAAGTGACACATGGAACACCTGATGAATTTGCATGCTTGGTGGTAAGGCTAACTTGACGGCCAATGGATTTATCACCGATTCGATGGTATAGGGTCCTAGATATCTTGGACGAAAGGTCAGTGTACCTTTTATGGGCACATGTTTTTATGCCAACCAGACTTTGTCTTGGTAATCGGGAGCTTTCTTTCGATGCCGATCCGAGAATTATTTTTGTCTGTCTTTGGCTTGCAGTAGATGTTAATTTGCCCTTTTGAAGGCTTGGGTTATGCTTGTGTGTAGAGTCGTTACCCCTGGCATTTCCAAGGCCATCAGGGAGTCTAGTTCAGAGGCACGTGAATGTCTTCCGTATATTGTGTAGAATGGGCTTTGTCCCGTGCTGGTGTGTATGGAGTTATTGTATGCGTATTCCACTATCCATAACAAGTCTTTCCAATTCTCTTCCACTTGATGCAGCATGCAACGTAGATACTGTTCTAATGTCTGGTTTGTTCTTTCTGTTTGTCCATCCGTTTGGGGGTGATGGCTAGTGGATAATCGAATATCGATTTGTGCCATGGTACAACATTTCCTCCAGAAGTTGGACATAAATTGGCTTCCACGATCTGAGATTAGGACTTAGGGGAAACCATGCAGTTTTATAATCTGTTCAAGAAATGCTTTTGCCAGACCGGTAGCATTAGGCAGTCCTTTGAATGGAATGAAATGTGACATTTTAGAGAACAGGTCCACACCCACCTGAATGGTATTAATACCTTGACAGGGAGGTAAGTCCGTAATAAAATCAAGAGTAAGAGTATGCCAGGGAGCCAGTGGAATATCCAGTGGTTGTAGGAGGCCAGCTGGTTTCTGTTTTTGTGATTTATTATGTGCACATCTCCCACAGGATAGAACAAATTGAGCAATGTCCTTACACTAGGTTGGCCACCAATAATTCTGTTTAACCTTGGCTAGAGTCTTAGCAATTCCAGGATGGCCTTCGATCAGGGAATCGTGATAACCAGACTTGACCAATACTTGCATATCTTTACTTGGTAGATATAGTTGTTCCCTGAAGTAGGGTAATCCATCCAGAACCGATCCGTGTGATGTTCATTTTGGGAATTTCATTTCTGCATGATCTCAGGTTCATTAAGGTTCAAATCTTATCCTGAAGTTCACTCAGAGTTAATGTGGTTGTGAGTCCCAGTAGTTTATCACTTGGGATAATGGCAACAGGGTCCAGGGTACTGTTTGTTTTCTCTTCAACACGCATACGAGACAAGGCATCGGCCTTCCCATTCCGAACTCCTGGTCGGTATGTTATTACGTAATCATATTCTGCGAAGAATAGAGCCCACCACAACTGTCGTGACGATTGGGCTTTTGCTGTATTTAGGTATTTAGGTATTGAAGGTTTCGGTGATCTATTAGTACTGTGATGGTATGTCTGCCACCTAATGGATACTGCCGCCAGGCTTTGAAGACTGATTTTATTGCCAAAAATTCTTTGTCTGTAATTGCATAGTTAAGTTCTGGTGGTGAGAATGTACGTGACCAAAATGACATGGGGTGTAATTGGCCTGTCTCTGGATCTCTTTGAGAGAGAACTGCTCCCATAGCTACGCTGGAAGCATCAGTTTCCACTACATAGGGGAGATCAGGGCGAGGATGTCGTAAAATTGGCCCAGAGGTGAATGTTTTCTTGAGTTCTTGAAAAGCCTGTTCCGCCTCTTCAGTCCATTGGAATTTTTTGTTGTTTTTTCGATGTGATTGGGTGGACTATCCGTGAGAAATCTGGAATAAATCGGTGATAAAAATTTGCAAAGCCGAGCATGCTTTGGGTTCCTTTAAGTGAAGAAGGTGACGGGCAATTAAGGATGGCATCTACTTTGTGTAAATCCATTTTGACTCCCTTTGGCGAGAGAACAAAAGCGAGGATCTCAACTTCGGTGACATGGAAGGAGCATTTCTCGAGTTTAGCGTACAGTTTGTGCTGGCAAACTTTTGCAAGGACTGAGCGAATATGTTCCACATGCTCTCTTTCAGAGGGGGAAAACACCAGGATGAGGTCAATATAGACCAGCGCACAGACATCGATTAATTCCCATAATACATCATTCATGAAGTATTGGAACGCAGCGGGAGCTTTGCACAGCCCGAATGGCATTACCTGATATTCGTACAGGCCATACTTGGTGCGAAACGCGGTTTTCCATTCATCCCCTTTCTTAACACGTACAGGGTGGTATGCTCTTCTGAGGTCCAGTTTGGTGTAGATTCGGGCATCCTTGACTTGGTCCAACAGTTCCAGGATAAGGGGCAAAGGGTAGCGTTTTTTACTGTGATTTGATTAAGTGCGTGGTAATCGATGCAAGTCCTCAAATCTCCTTCCTTCTTGGGTACGACGAATAAGGGAGAGGCTGCTGGTGAATTTTACGGGCGGATAAACCCATTAGCCAGGTATTGATCCAGATAGGACTTCAAGTGGAGATTTTCGGTTTCTGTAAGTGCATACATTCGACCACAAGGAACCTGTGCGCCAGGTATCAGGTTGATCTGACAGTCATAGGGCCTATGTGGCAGTAATGTCTTAGCCTGTTCCTTCTGAAAAACATCTTGATAATCCTGATATTCTTTTGGTAAGGTGTCCATTGGTTCCGCAATCCCTGATGCTATTGCTTGAACAGATTTCAGGTTTGGCTGTGGTATAGATTTCAGGTAGCAAATGTGGGCGCATTCGTCGGAAAAGGTCAGTCTCTTTGCACGCCAGTCTATGTGGGGATTGTGAGTTACTAACCATGGCATCCCTAAGATCAACCAGAACTGAGGAGCTTTGATAAGGTCAAACGTGATTGCTTCTTGATGTCCAGCCTGACACAGAAGGGTTAATTCTGTTGTGCATTGGGTTACTGGTCTCGTAGCAATTTCTGTACCGTCAACAGTACTTACCTTTTCAGTTGTTGGTTTTTTGCATAAGGGAAGTCCCATTTCTGTTGCCAGATCTCGATCTATGTAATTACCAACTGCTCCACTGTCTATGTATGCCTCTATGGCATGCATCCATGATGGTCGTTGGTGATTGATCAAGGTTACTGGTAGGGCGAAATGTGAGGTTTGTGACTCATCCTTCTCGTTCGACAAGCGGACCTCTACGCTTGCCGGGCCTGGTAGTTTTCCGATTCCTTTCCATCATCTTCTTTCTCTGTAGCACCTACCACCTTCCTTGGAGGTTTCACTGGGCATTCTTTGAGGTAGTGACCCGATTTACCACAGTATAGGCATAACTGTAGCTGCCTCCTCTTGTCTCTTTCAAAGGGGGTCATACTCCTCCAATCTGCATGGGTTCTGTGGTATTGTCTGATGGACGTTGAACATTATCTTTTGAACGTACGTACATGGCATGATTTTTGAGTCTACTTCAGTCTATTCTTCGATCCTGTAATCTGTGGTCCAACTGAACTACCAGGTTGATAAACTCTGCACAGTCTTTAGGTGGGTCTACCACTTGAGCAAGGACATCCTTCAGGTCTCCTCATAGGCCCCCAATGAAACAACATGGTTCTTTTATCTTCTGGCCGCCCCGCTTCTACAACCAGTCTATTAAAGGTGGCAATATAAGTCAGCAAATCTTGATTCCCTTGGTGGAGGGACAGGAGTTCGTTATCAGGAGCGTGTCCATGCAAGTGTCCAGCACATAAATTTTCCATCTCCTGTTGAAAACCCCTAAAGTTCTGCAGTAAAGGGTCATCCCGGCTCACTAAAGGTACGGACCAGTCTGCCGCACTTCCACTCAAATATGATAACATGAAGGCCACCCTCGCCTGGTCGTTTGGGAAAGCCCCATGGCTACAAAGAAAATGAAGGCGGCACTGGTTCATGAATGTTGCGTACCATCTGGGGTCTCCATTAAACCGTTCGGTGGTGCCGGGGTACTGCTCCCAGCAACGTCATCTGTACTGGATTTTGGGATGTTTCAACCCACGCATTCAAGCCCTGCAACATCGCCGTGCATTACTGGCAGCTCGCCAGAAATCATCCCAAAATGCGCAGTAAAAATCTGAAAGATAGGTTGCCATCTTCTTTTGCCTCTGTCAGTGTTAATACAGGAGACCATTGCCAGACCCCATCCTTCGGCTGCACACAGAGCAAAATCAGTGCAAAGGAATATAGAGCTGTTCAAAATCCGTTTTATTTGATGTCAAAAATTGCTAAAATCATGGCTCACCAAAACCACTAAGAAGGTCCCACCTCCTTGTTGGGGGGTCAACATCATTCTCCCGCAAGAATCTACATGAATCTGAGGTCCACAGAAGTGTATCTATATTTGAACAAAGTATATTTTGAGGATTTCTTACTGGTAAAACAGCTGTCAAAAATAGGTGCAGTACCGGTGCTCGCCACTGAGCAGCGCTGGTGATCTAAATTCTGACAGGAGACCTGTATTTCAGAAGCTAAACAGTAACCTGAGTTAGCTGAGACTTCAAAAGGCTTGCTGACCCCGGGAATCCTTCACACCTGGGGACTCCCCACCAGAAGGCAGGATGTCACATGGTCTTGTTGATTAAGAGGGAGGAGATTTTCCCTGCAGCCTGGAGGAAGGAACAGTGGGGGCTTTGGGATGAATAGAATATGCTGATTTGAGGTTTAACTGTCCACACTGCTCTAGGAAAAACAAGACATGTGACCTCTGAGTCAAGCCAAGCTTCTAGGGGTGGGGACAAACCAATGGGTGTACTGAAGTGAAGGCAAATATATGTTTTATAAGAATACTGATAACTAATTGTAAGCAGCTGATAGAAATGTACAATTTTGAGATTCTTAAAATGAGACCTTCACTCACAGTTGAAGACGAAGTTGGACGCTGTGGAATGTTCTGAGGTCAAGCCCCGTATTTATTAATATTGTAGACACAGTGTTTATGGTAGAAGAATGAAAACTTACTGTAATATGCCCAGAGAGGGGGTGTACCTCCGTGTAAGATTTGGTGCAAAACCAATATTGCGAAACCTACAAAAATCGCGAATAACTTGTCATTCCTGAATCCAAGCTCTTAGAAAGAGCAGGTTTAAATAGAGAACTGTCTTAATTAATATGTGATATGTACATGTATTCTCAACAACTTGTGTATCTGGGAAGCAGGTTTGATTATGAAAAATTGATTTTCTTGAGAAACCAAAGGGGAGTGTTCTTTCCTTCAGCCATAAAGATGATACCTGATGACTCATTCTGACTCACTACTCCCTTCTCCAGTCAGAGGACAGTAAATCCTTTAACCTATCAAATCCTTAGTGGGTTGGGCATAGAAAGCCAGCCTCCACACCCCCTTTGGAAACACATAAAAAGAACCACTGAGACCCAGATAGGGACACTAATTTTTCCACTATTCATCGATTCTTGCGCAGCACGCTGCCCGACCATATCCAGACAAAGACTCCAGACTCCTGAGACTCCTGATTCCAGACAGACTCCAGAACCAAACTCTAGAACCTAAAATCTAGAACCTTGGAGAAAAGAGGCCTAATCCAGGAGCTGAATCCTTCTCGGCAGGCCCCAGAATCCAGCAACCTAACCAAACTATTCAACAGCCTTGCCGTGCTGTTCGCTTCTGGCCCAGAACCCCGTGCCAGAACCGAGATCCAGAGAGAGCAGTGCTGTATCCAGACAGACCCAGACCAGACCACTCTGCAGTGCCGATAGCAGACCAGAGGCCACACTGTGAGCAGAACCAGTGCCAGAGACCGTCCGGTGGCGAGAGTGCAGTCCTAGGCCCATTCCAGTCCAAAACTAAGAGTGAGTATCCAGCCAAGAACTGTACAGAACCAATCTCTTAGAGTAAATGATCTTATTTAAACCATTTCAACCTGAAAGGAACTGCATTTAGAATTGTGTGTCCATTCTGGGATTTCAAATCTGTAAAAGCGCCATTTGTCATTCTGAAAATCTACCTCCACAAAAACGTCTGTATCTTTTGAACCGCACGTCCCAGAAGCGAGTTATAGTTATTCCGTAATTGCGATATATGCACTCGGAAAAAGTGCAGCGAATTGAAAACTAGCTCAATTTCAGCACATGTTAAAAATAGCTGTATTTTGCGTGCAACTGCTGAATTTCTTTTTCAACCTGATAATTACTCATGAATCATTGCTAGTGTTGACCTGTACTAATTCAAAGTAGCTATCACCTACCCTGAATCACCTTTAGTGAATTAAAATCATCTTTAGCATATTTTCACTTCATTGCAATCACATTTAAAAGGATTTTGCTTGCTTCAAAATCACCCCAGTTTTCTCTAAGCTTGCTGGGGGGAACTGGGATTGAACTGCATTATTACTTGTATTCTTGAAACCTGCGTATCCTCATTTCCATCTCTTCCTATTGCATAAGGGGGGGAGTGAGTTGTCACAAGGGAAAAGTGATCATATTATCTCTTGTTGAAATCATATCAAGTTTATTTCTGTGTTGCATTCTTTCCCTCCTGCATTTCCTTGAAACCATAAAAGTATTCTCTGCTACCTTTTCCTTTCTATACCAACTCCTCATTGATTAAAGAGAGTGTGGTATTGTAATATTACCCATTGTTGACCACTATTATATTTATAAGTGTGCTATCAGATATTAATTTATTAATAAAAGTGTGATATATATATATATATATATATATATATATATATATATATATATAGTTACATTTTTCCAATAAACCTTTTAATTTGCAAAACAAACCTACTTCTTGGCTCAGTGAGGTCAGGGGGATTCAAAGAGAGGGGTGTTATAGAAGGGTTCATCATCCAGATTACATAAAAATATATTAATAAGGGCTTCCATTGGGCATCCCAGACTAGGCATTGATTTAGTTGGATTGTTGGATTGAAGTCACTTACAGGATTGATTGATGATGGTGTAGCGACGGATGGGGCAAATCCAGGCAATGGAACCTGCCCCGCCTGTGTTTGTAGTAGCTGTTTGCTTAGTTCATCAGAACAGTCTTTTGTGACTATTAACTCTTGTCTTAAGGCTTTGGTTTCCTGCTGGGCTGCATGTACCTTGGCGCGTAATTGTCCCAAAAGCTGGGCTAACTGATCAGTTTCAGATGTCTCCATGATGCCTAGGTGGATAAGGTTTAAAGGCTTTGTATTCTATTATGCTCACCTGATATCCTCGGGGGCGCCTGGAAGGCTCTGAGATCTGGAACCATTGATGCGTAGTTGCCCAATACTGAATAATGAATCTGCAATTACAGAAGGGAGGATTTGTGATAACTGTCTCTAATGGGTGAATCTCCCACCTCCCTCTGACCGATTCCCTTCCCACTGGGTTCTTTTTTCAACTTAGTTATTTGTAGGGTGAGCTATCCGTCCTGCGTTTCTTGTGCAGGGGCGCTTGACGTTTGTTGACGAGCTGCCAGAGTTGCTTCACTGGTGCAGTACGCCTTCCTTGGGCCCAGGCCTGCTGTGACCCCGAATCTGCTGGTAGGCAGGTAGGTTTGTTTATTGTAAGTCTTTGTTCTATTTATGGTGGGAATTTGTTAATGTCTTTATCTCCTTCTTTTCGGGTGCGAAGGTCTTGTTGCTGGCATGCTGGATGGAGAGGCACGTTTCTAGGTAAGAGAGATAGTACACCGCTGTGCGGTTGTTTAATATTGAAAGCAAGCCTGAATATGTCTCTTTTCCTTTGCATATGTTGCTGTGGTGCTCCTGATTGAAGCGTGGCATAGCGCCATGGAATTCAGGTAAGACTGATGGAATTCAATGTTTTGGAAGTGCACGTTCTAATATTGTTTTTCCCTTTCTTGTTATTGCAGGTCGCAATGTTGGAACAGCAGCTGTGGTAGCGGTTCGCCAGAAGTCCTTAAGCCAGTACTCACAGGTGAGTGATGTTTCTACTTCTCTCGGTTTCCACAGATTGCAGCCCAGTTGAGATGCTGAGTGCTGGATGGTGTTTTCTCAGGTAAGACAGAATAATCTTGTTCTTGTTCTTGCAGGATTACAGGAAGATGCTGAAGACCAGGAGCTGGACACGGTGAGCGTCACGCTGCTGATTGCAGAATAACACGAAGCATGTTCTGCAGTCAGGGTGTGGTTTATATAGCCCAGGTAAAGTAGTACCTGGGAAAGTAGTTCCAGGCCTGCAACACCCAAAACACTAGACCGCATGGCTTGGTTCTTAGAACTAGACTGTGTGGGTCCTTCCATGTTGGATTTAAGGCCCATGTACATGAATGGGACCTAGACCTAGTTTGAACAGCCCTTCCTTCCTACATATGAGCCTGGTGCCAAAGGCGCCAGGACTTGCTCCAGGAGCCCTTTTGCAGTGGTTTTAAGGCCCTCAGGGTTCTGGCGGGAGCCTGCTTGTGGCACAACTTGTGCCCCCTCACATTGGTCATGACAGTTGTTCCACACACTCAGACTCAGCTTGTGGAGGAGTCACAGGTGTGACTGTGGACAGTCTTCAGGGGGATGTCTTTGTTGGTAGCACAGGAGTGCTGGCTGGTTTCTTCTTGGAGGGTTTAGTTTTCCCTTTTTCCTCTTTCTTCTTAGAAATTGCAGTCAGTAAATCCTGTGGATTGGGAGTTATAGTTTCCTCTATAATCTCCTCTTGAGAGCCCCTTAAGGTACTCTCTCTGGCCTTCCTAGTCTGCTCCTGTTTCCTTTTGCTGGGAAGCCTGGGGTGCTTGACACAACCTCAATAGATTTTAAGTCACTCCCCAACTGGACTCTCCTGGGTAGTTCACTCTTCACACTTACAGGTATCTTGACAGTCATGTCATTGCACTCGATGAGAGCTGGTAACTGTGGAAGCATTTGGACAGGGCCTCCAGCAAGCTTAGTTAGGAATTTGGGTGCCTTAGCAACCTCCTCAACCTGAAAAATGATTCATCAACTACAGTTATGCTGGCCCCAGTGCCTCTGATGGAAGGTGTCTCCTGACCATTCACAAGAACACTGTCATTATAATATTCTTTAGTATTGTCTGCAATAGAGTTATACACCTCTAAATTCTGCTGTTCCCACAGACCCAGGAATACTGGAGAAACACTGGCTGAGACTTTCATGGGTTCCTCAGCCAGTAAGTGAAAGTTTCAACTTGCCATTGGTACTTAATCCTCTGGGGAGAAGGCTAAGAAGACAGTGTGGATCCCTCAAGGTTTACCGTTACATCTGGGATCCCCTTTCACATGATCAGTTGACCCACAAGCATAACATTTTCCAAATGTCTTTATGAATGTGTGTTTGTTCTGACCACCTTCTGGTACCAGGAGGTACACTAGCCTGATTCTGTTTCCCTGGTGGCTTACCCTTGTTATGTTTAGGGCTCTCTTTTGTATTGGAGGTATTAGAATTCTCTTTGGTATCTTTCTTGTGCTGCTTCCCCTCATCCTTCTTCTGAGTTACCCCAGAATCCTTGTGAGTAGCCCTGTTGGCAACCCACAAGTCAGCAATCCTTGCTAACTTCTTTGGATCAATTTCCTTAGAGTCAGCCAAGTGCTGTCTCAGCTAAGGAGACCGGGCATCATAAATAGATTCCAGCATAAACAGATTTATCATACCTTCATAAGTGTTCACTCTGTAACCCTTAACCCATCCATCTAAGTTTTTCAAACATTCAGTCATCCAGGTAGCTCACGGGGTACCATCATGCTTTTTGAGGGTTCTAAACCTCTTAAAATACTCAGATGGGGTCTTCCCAAATCTAGCTACCGAAGCTAGCTTCACAGTTTCATACTCCTTTCTGTCTATATCCCCCAATCCATTATCACATCAGTTGCAATAGGGGCTAGCTTAGATAAAAGCCAAGGAATCAACTGATTCCCTGTAATGTCTTGAATCCCATGGTTATATTCAAAAGCAGCCAACAAATTGAAAATATCAAGCTTAACCTCATACATACTTACTGCATCTTTGGGCATGCAAGGCCTCTTAGGACTGGTAGACCTAGAGGACTGTGGTATAGAACCAGTTTCAAGAGACAACCTTTTCATTTCAAGTGCATGATTCAATTCCATTTCTCTGAGTCTGAGCTCTTGATGCTTGCTTTCAGTTTGAGATTGGATACTTATAAATTCTAACTCAAGTCTCCATTTTTTTAAAGAGACAAATTCAGTACCTTGGTTTGGACCTGATGGGGTCCCTGTGGTCAAAGATTGAGGCCTATGGGCAGGTAGAGGTAAGACAGGGCCTACATTCTGAGACTCTTCTGCCTCATCTAACTCATCCACAATATAAGAGCTGAACTCTGACATATTATCATCCTCATCAACATTTTCCACACTTGCTGCAGCGGTGGGGGTTTCAGACCCACTCCTCAGACTTTGGTATTCTAACTACTTTTCTATCAATTCAACCTTTTTGCCTTTTACAGTGAGATGCCTAGCTTTACACACATCTTTCAATTCATCAACAGTTAAAGTCACTAGGGTCTCCTGTCTGTAGCTTTCCATATCAGTCATGTTAAAACAATTCCTTCTCTAGTGTTGCTTATCCTTGGGAGGATTATTTGAACAAAGGTAAAAGTAGCCCTCTAAATGTAACAAGTATACTTTATCCTCACTGCTGTACACCAGTGTTAGGCAGAACCGCATGCAGTACTCTTTGGGAACACTGCATGCAATTAAGACTACAAGTGTAAGCACAATTTCACCTTTGGTACAAGCCTGTACTACACAGTAAAGTGGTAGCGATGGCTGAGCAGCCAGACTTATCTCAAGAGTTTAAGTGAGCAGTAGAACAAGTTACACAGAGGACCAACCAATACTGTGATTCAAACAAACACTTACTCAAGGGGTGTCATTATGAGTTTGTGGGTAGCCATGGTGCTATTAGCGCCATGGCTGCCTCCAAAGTCGTGTCTGGGTTCCCTAAATGGGGACCTACCGGGTCATTCCAACCTTGGAGGACCTGGTAAGTCGCCGTTCAAAATACCCATCCCCATTGAGCCCCTTTAGGGCTCAATGGGAATGGGGAGGGAGCTAATAACGGGTCCTTTATTAACGGGCTTGTTATTAGCTCCCTGGTCTCTTAGTGGCTCCCGCTAAGGATGGCTGGTTTTACCTGCCAGCCTTAATGGGACCCGCTAAGGGTCCTCGTAATGTGGCAGTAAGGGATTAATGGCACCGGCATCCTTACCGGAGCCGTTAACCCCTTACCGCTGAACTCGTAATGACCCCAAAGGTTTCTTGGTAAAAGAATATACATTTATTTACTCAGTCAGTTAGAAAACATCACACTAGCATAAGCAGCTTAATATCACACACTAAAAAACCACAAAGTTATAACCGGTAAGTAAATGAACAAGATTAGCTCCCCTGGAATGGGCGCAAAATGGCACTGCAGATACTTAATAAAGGAGTAAAAAGACAAGGTTATAAGAATAGACAGCCCAAATACATTCATAGGCAGGGCAAAGGGTTTCAATTAACTACAACCAGCAATTCTTTTTCTCATTGGTTCACAGTCTTTTTTTAGGATAGTACAGTTCTGGTAGATAACGTTTAAGTCTTTGCCACAGAGTTTAGAAGAAATTGGCTAGGCAAAATGTTTGACGAATGTTTAGGGAAGGACAAGCCTTTGTAGATGAGGAAAGTTTCACGCACTTTCTCGATGGCCAAAAAGATTTCCGGACTGTGTTTGCACAGTACCTTGGTAATGAAGAAGAGCTGTAGCAAGGCAGTTGTTCCTGACAGTTCGAGCAGATCTCGCTGTTCCTGAGCTTCAGTCATGGGGACAAGAAGGAGGATGTTGGGAGGTTCCTGCACTGCCCAGGGATGAGGCCAAAAGCTTAGCAAGATGTTGGTTTAAGGTGTGAGTGTCTTAAAGTCCACGAGCTGGTTTCCTTCCCTCTGGCTGTCCGGTTTTCAACAACACTCTGATGAAAATTCGACCAGATGGGGACGGTGTCCAGCTGGCTTGCGAGTTAGTTGTTCCCACCAAACTTAAGGGAACAAGTTAACCTTGAAAGGCTTCTCTGTCGATGGAGTTTCAAGCAATTCGGACCTGCAGCAGGGCTTCACCGGTCATCCAGGAGTTGCAGCAGTCCTCTTCCTTCAGTTCATCTTCGGTTCTTTCACTCCAGTGGTTGACTCTGCTTTCCAAGTCCCAGAGACCTGCTTTTAAACAGTTTTCCCCCACTCATTCCAGCCTGGCTGTCACTCACACAGCAGGGTGGCTGTTCTTGCCGGGCAGCCAGCCGGCCAATCACACCAGAGTGCAGTCTGGTCTCCTAGGAGACTAAGTACAGGGAGTGTCGGGTACCTCGTTCACATCCTGTCTACCCCAGACACTCAGGCGCCAAAGGAGGGCTTCAACACTGAAGTCTGCCAAAGGCCAACGAACATAGGGACCAAACCTGGTTTGGCACGTAGAGACAAACACAAGAAGGACTTTTACTAAAAGAAATGGGGAAAAAAGATGACCGGAGTCTGTTTTTACAGACAGGTCTGGTACGCCATATTGAAAAACATGCCTGACCTGCTTTTTAGCTACCGTCGTTAGCAGTCGGGAAAAATCACAGTAGTTGATCTAATCCACTGCCACCAGCCATTTAAAGTAGGAAAAGGTAACATTTGACTGTTACATGAGTGTTTTTACTCAGGGGAAGCTAGGCAACCCCTCCAGCACTCTATAGGAAGATAGTGTGTGCTGGGTCAGTAAATTTAAAGAGTCTAGTGAAGTCAATTTAACTTTACATGCTCTAGGAGACAGAAGTCAGTCCCAGAGAAGGTAGTTAAACCTTGGGAAGTCTGAAAGACATCCCTGTGTCACTGCACTGAAGGTGTTGTGTGACACACAGAAAACGATGATGTCACTGGAGTTGTTTTAAAACTCCATAACCAAAGAACACAAAAGTAAAACAGACATCAAAATACATGGAAGAGTGGGAAAAAAGGCTCACACTCTTCCCAGGTAGAAAACTCAAATCCTAGAAATCCAGCAAATTTGCTGGGGGTCTCAAAAGGTAAGGGAAATTAGTACATTTTGAGAATTCTCCCTAACACTGCCTCAGTGCCCAGTGGCTTTTATGTTGGTACATCCTCTGAACTGATGAACCCCGGGGGCGTACAGCACCTGCACTGCTCTTAAGTGCCTGCTGTCCCATCATTTCCTGTGGCCCTGTCGGTACCTGAGTAGGCATGGTGAACACCTCAGCTGCTGTGCCTTGGACTCCCAATATGGGCAGGGATGTCAGCTCTACCAGACGGGGCATTGTGGGTGGGACTGGTGCACAGGGGATCCTTCTGGTATCTTGGCCGGAAGGCACCCTGGAGGACGACTGGTGCACAGAGGAGGAAGATGAGGAGGAGGTTGCAGCAGTGAACAGGCAATGCAGTACACCATGGAAACAGCATGATGCAAGCCAGGACATGAGGTGGTATAGCTTACTGTGATGATGAGCAAGAAGACTACAAGTAGCCTGCACATCATCATGAATGATACCTGTCCGCCTCACCAACCCAGCTAGCAGGGGCAGAACATAATCCCGAATGGACACACCAGATGGCAAGGTCATGTTGGTTTGGGTGGGCACACTAGATGGCAAAGGGGCTTGGTCTGGTTGGACACACCAGACAGCAAGGGGGTTGGGTCTGGGTGGAGGCATCCTTGCAGGTGCACACTGCTGCATTCAATGCCCCAGGGACAGCACCTCCACGGTGGCCTGCTCAACCTCATACCTTTGGGAGAGGACTGTATTTAGCACACTCACCTCAACACCCCCACCTGACCCTTTGGGCTGGGCTGTAACAGCCACCTCCTCCACCTCCCCCTCCGTCAACCTGGATGACACTGGGCATATTATGCAATGAATGGCCCCTGTGTGGCATCACCGGGCCCCACCGCTGCTGAAGAGTCCCCTCCCACCTTCACCTTCTTGGACGCACCACCAGCAGCCATGCCTGATGTCACTGGCGCTGCCACAGCCACATCGCTCCCTGAAGATGAGTTGGCACAGGGGCGCATCTGCCTGGTGGAGGCATCCCTGTATACATGCTCCACAGCACTGCTTCCGCCCTCTTCATCAGATGCAACTGTGGAAAAGGAGACACAGAACAGCAACATCAGTGTACTGCATCAAAGCCGGTGTGCATCACCAACATTCACAGGAACATGATTTGTGAAGGAAACAACCATCAACCTCCACACCCACACACAGACATGCAATCCACATTTATGTAGACATCTGACTGGCCAGCACTCCACACGATAACATGAAACTACATGCCACTGTTACAACCAATCTATTGCATATGCTATGTACACATGCATCAATTGCACAGGCACATGTGAGCATGCCATAGCAACAAGCAAATACACATTTCATGCACACACTTCACCTCAGAGGGCCACAGCAGTACCATGACCAATCACATCAGAGTCCTGTGAACTGCAATAGCTCAACATAACTAAGCCAGGCATCCAAATGCACATGATGCATCTAGGCGTGCGTGATGCCCAGTCACACATTCCCATGCTGTGCACATACACCTGAGCATCATGCATGCACATGACATGGGCAACACTACCTCAACTGGCACACTTGCCATCCTGTCACGTTTCACACACAAGTAACATTGCATGTGCACAGTCTGCAAGCCAGCACTACAACACACAGTGTAAGTAAGTGCAAATTTAAAATCCAAAGATGTCTGAATGCACAC